>NC_140933.1:140539164-140631664 GCF_014529385.1 Adiantum capillus-veneris
CATGGAGCAGATGCTGGATGCCTTCTTCGAGATAAGCGAGGAGAACTCTAACGAAGCAGCACCATAAGCCGTGCGCCTATCTCCTGAAAACATGTTGAGTAAGTTGGCACGTCAACCAATCTATGAAGGTACCAAATATTTGTGCTTTGTACTTGTCTGGCGTTTTTGAATCTTCACTGAGTGTACGGGTGGTCAGATGCAAGCATCACTGCTTTGTTTAGGTATGTAATTTACAAAAGAGATTTTCCGATTGCAATGGTGACGTACTTGGAGAGCTTTTTAATTTAATGTGGCTTAAACACGTTGTTGCGGGAGCAACTTCTCCCGGCTGGCAATGAAATGCCCCCCTCCAGGCCAGACGCAGAGCAACTATTGCCCCCCTCCAAGGAGATACGGGAGGAATCTATTGCAATCGCAAGGGCTAACTTCATTGAGGCAGTTTGCATGATTGAGAAGTATCTATCCACGAGCTGCCTAACTATCCAAATGCACTTGCTTGTCCATGTAGTAGATGAGGTTGAAGTGGCAGGTACAGTCCATAGCTGCTAGATGTTCTTTCTAGAGCGGTTCATGAAAACACTTAAGGGTTTTGTTCTCCAAAAAACGCGTTCAGAGGGGAGCATGGCAAAGGATGGCTGGTGCAAGAGTCTCTTATATTGACGACCGAATTTCTATCCGTTTTTGACCCAGAAATGCCTCGAATGTGGAGCGATGACGAGGATGCAAGACTGGTGGGAGAGGAGCCGTAAGGGCAAGGGGTGCCAAAGAAAATGAACGACGCCATGCGAGAAAAGATCATGAAGTTCTATATACTAAATTCAGTGCCGATGCAAAAATGGCTTGAAAGGTACGAAGAAGAGAAACACAGACGCAATATGGAGCGACACTATTTTAGGCGAAGCCGAACAACTAGAGGCTTACTCTTGCCAGACTTTCTCGCTCCTCTACCTGAATTCCCTACAATGGCATGTTTGGACAAGATAGTGAGAGCAGCTCGACAGATCGGAGAACCCATATCTCTAGAAGAGGAAGAGCTGGCTATTGGATGTGACTGGAAGTATCATACATACATGGCACTGTGGTCGCATGGAAAGCATTTCAGAACACAACAAATTGATAGCAGAAGAAACACGTTTGACAGTGGAATAATGGTTATTTTCATGCAAAAGAGCAGGGCCAGTGCCACAGACACGAATGAGAGCACTAGCAACCTGGATTACTGTGGTCTGGTGTCAGATATCCTGAAAGTCAGCTTCAGGCGGTTTGAGATGTTTTTGTTCGATGTGAAGTGGCTCAAGGTGATTACTTATGGTCGCAATGCAACAGTACGCAGAGATGGAAAAAAAATTGTGCAAATAGATTCTACAAAGGTTTGGAGAGATGAGAGCGACACATTTTCTCTCCTCGAACATTGCGAGCAAGTGGTCTTTGTACCGGACCCTCGAGAGCGACAATGGTGGTTTGTGGTTCAGGTTGCTCCAAGAAATAAACAAGTATTTGAAGGGCAAGAGCTCCTGGAGGAAAGTGAGTCAGACGACGTCCATACTACTGTGACATTAGATGAGATGGATGAAGGTATGGCAGAGGAAGCTGACAGATATACGAGGGATGACGCGGACGAGGCAAAATTTACACTTGTAGATGAAGATGCAATGGATGAAGACAATCTGCCAGAACGAGTTGGGGTAGAGTTATGTTTGCAATTAGAGATAGACGATGATACGGTGCAAGATCTTATCGATGATGCCTCACTGGTGGAGGCCTAGGCCTGTAAGTGTTTGTGTGAAGACGTTGATTTAAAATTAAGCTTAAAGTTAATTTAGACAAAGGTGTTCTGGCGCTATATTTTACTTTTTTTGTGCAGGACTTTAGTATGGCAGACCAGTTTCCAGATCCCGCTTCTATGAGTGCAGATGCATTCATGGGCTTCGTCACACGGATGACGCCTAGCCAGATGGCAGAGGCTTCTCAGTACTGGGTAGCCAGAGGCACGGGTACTACGCCTCCGAGCTTCACACCCGAGGGTCCTACGCCTATGGGGGGGACGCCTACGGGTACGACACTTGCTTCTACCATCATGATCGCTTCGACACCTAGGGGTGCGACAGAGGCGAGTACGTCCTCATCTCCGCATCATAGGAGCACTCGCCGATCTCGGTGATCATCAGGTGGAGGTGGTGGTTGTTGTGGAGGAGGGTCCACAGATGCTTCGACCCCTCCTCGCTCACGACCCCTGTCGTACCCAGTCACACCTCTCGACACACCTCTTGGCACACTTTGGACACCTTGGGGGGCACACGATCCTAGTGCCTCCAAGCTCTATATTGTATGGACAGATGGTTCTGTTGACATGGATAGAGTCGGGACTGAGATGAGAGAGCAGATTTGCGAGCTCGCGGAGCAGCAATTTTCGACCAGCATTCTCACGCCTTGGCTTGAGCAGGATGAGGACAAAGTCAATTACATAGTGGAGACCATCATGAGAGAGTACCAGCCTGCTCCGGGTTCAAAGGCTGTTCCGAGGAGGTGGATCAAGGGTGTTGCACGGGACACCGTGAAACATCGATGAGATGCAGCTCGGCAGGCTTTCAAGACCGGCTCGTCAAAGCCTTCGGGCATCCCACATGAGACGTGGCAGCAGATCAGGGAGGATGAGCGGACAACACACACGCGGTTCAGACAGTAGCATCAGGCCACGCAGATACGACATATGACCAGGGGGACATCTCATCTTGGCAGCGGAGGCTTCGACACCTTTCGCTATGAGTTTGTACGTTTCTAATCCAATCCTAACTATGGCATTTTTTAAAACATGATGAATCATGTATTCTTATTACTTTGATTTTTATATAAACGCAAAATGTTGCGATGCATCAAGCCTTGACACTCCAGGAGGAGACAGATGGATATCGCAGAGCTATCTATGAAGTATTGAATGATCTTGATGCTTCAGGAGAGCCTGTAGATTGGGAGGCCTTAGAGTCTCGCTGATCGCTTGAGGTGAGATGTTAATATGTGAGGGTTGATTTAATTAAGTAAGTATATGTAAAGTAATATCAATACTAATTTTGTGACTTGTCCTATGTGCAGGTTGTGATGCCTAGTCATCAATGGATTTCATATATATGCTTTGTGAGACACAGACACGCTTCTGTGTCTCTTTTTTTATGGATATATATGGTTATGGTTATTGTTCAGACAGTTATTGTTTTCCTTATGGTTATGGTTATTGTCATTTTCATTGTATAGACATGGTTATTTCTCCTATTCTTGTATGGACATGGTTATGGCTCTTGTTTTGTTTATGGCTATGTTTAACTTTTTGGTTATGGTTATGGTTATTGTTAATTTTGTTTATGGTTTTGGTTATCTGCATTATGGTTTTGATCAAAGTGGTTATGGTCGGTTATGGTTTTAATTTGGTTATGGTTTTTCACAAGTTAAGTTCGTTATGGTTATGCTTTTAAGTTGGTACAGTTATGGTTTTGCACAAAGTTCATTTCATTTCTTTCATTGGCCTTAAATCTCATGTGAGATCCTACATGGATAGCATGTAGGAGGCGTATACATGATATGGTTTTTTTTTTAAAGTTTATCTAAAAACGAAGGGAACTCTACCAAAATTTCTATAGGAGCACGATTGATTTTGGTGCTGCTCGCTTTCTTGGGCAGAGGAGAGGGAGTCTGGCTGTGGCTATGTCCATCTTTTCACTGGGCAAAGGCCAAGATGTCTGTCCTCTGCCCAATAAATTTTTTCTATGTTATGGTCGTCGCTATATGCGTCAAAATACGCGTCGATAATATTACCTTTCGACGCGTATATCGACGCGTATAGCGACGTTTTCATAGGGACGAGTATATCGATGCACTTTTCGATGGAATGCGTCGAAACCTGCATCGAAGGTCCCCTTTTTGTTGTAGTGCCTCTACTCTCCCTTCCTATCGTCCTACTTCTATTCCATCGCAGGGTCCTACTCCCCTTGCATCGCAGGGTCCTACTTCCATGGCATCACAGGATCCTATGCCACTCTATTCCACTCCAGCTTTGCCAGAACATCGTCGACGGACTTCCTATGGCAATGCGTGTCGATGCACGTCTCAGGGCAGTGAGCGTCGTGAGAGACGAAGAGGCGATGGATCTTGTGGTTTTACATGTTTTGGTAGTGGTGGGGGAACGGAGTTCCCACTTTCAAAGTGTGTCTTTCCTAACGTAGAGGATGAGGATACTGACGCACCCATTCCAAACATGCATGGGTTCTACTACAGGGTTAAATATGACAATGGTTGGAGGGCTATATAAATACATTTCTAAAAAACAAGCAGTCTAGTGTGCGGCGCGTAGCAGCCAACCAGGTCAGAGATCCAAACAGGAGTTACCGCGGTGGCAACATGGAAGATGTAGAGTGGGAGTTGGAAATTCAAGAGAAGAGCGACCAAGCTATGACAAGCTCATCATATAGACAACAATGTGAGGCTCACGCAAGTCAAACTTCCACGCACTATGGCTCAAGAGGCAAGGGATCTTGGAAGGATAAATATGTAAGATTATTTGAATTATAACATCGATCGATGATTATAAAGATTGTAGTTGATGATTTGGTATTGTTATTGCTAACTTAGGAAAATATCACACTCTCTCTATCAACCAGAGATATGATCAAGTATCGGGAGCGACATACAAAATTTGATGCTTGGCGATGGTTGTTCAAAAATAACCACATCTCTTGCGAGAAATTGGACATGGCGGTTGGACCACTACAAGCGGTAAGTTTAAACAAGTAATTTAGTATCATTTGTTTTGAGCTGTGGATAATTGTTTAATTTTGTTTGGGTTTATGTAGAGTCAAAGTGATCCAACATACATGCCTCTGGACGACGATGAGATAGAGGAGGATTAGATAGAAAAATGTTTTATCAAAACTTTCGTAAAGTCCCAATGTGGCACAATGTATATACAACTATTTACTTTTTATTATAACTTTTTTAAATAGTTGATCTTCTACATTTTTAATTGTCAAGGTAAAGTCAATTCAATTTCAGTTCTTTGGTATTTTATATAATCTTCCAAAAAACAATTAATGTTTCATTGTTTTATGCAGGTCAAAAATAAAGGTGTTCATTTGGGCCACCCAAATTTGGGTGGCCCAAATGAGCACCTTTATTTTTTAATTAGCGTGTACCGGCAATAAGCGTAGTTATAACAGCGGCAAAGGTCACAATTATAGCAGCGAGTATATTGCCGCGTCTATTACCGCGGTTATTGCTACGAAACCACTACTGCGTTCATAGCCGTGGTTATTGCCGCCCCCGCAAATATTTCTGGCTTTTTTTTCCTTTGTTTTTCCGCGGCAATGTTAGCAATTATAGACAGCTCCTCTTTTAATGCATGTGATGGTTATGGTTATGCTTATGGTTGTGCAATGATGGTATGGCTATTATGGTTATGGTATGACACGCAAGTTATGTTTATGGTTTTGCAGTTTTTGACTCGTGTTTTAATTATGGTTAGAAAATCCTTATGTCGTTATGCCATGATCAAACTTTTTTTGTGGTTCTGTTATTCTTACAATTTTCATAATTGCCATTCACTCGCTCTTTAGCGTCTTCTTGTAGGTGGAGTGTGGTTGCTTCTGCACTCTTCCTTTGGGCAGAGAGGGATGTTTTCGTTTGCTACAGAACATGCAGCATCAATTCCCATCCCTCTCTACCCAAAAGAAATTTGCAGTTTGTTCGTCGGTACAGAATACGGTACATGCGTCGATACGCACTTCTAAAGCAGCGTCGAAATATGCTATAGAATTACTGGCGCATATACGGATTTTTCTTTAGACGCGTATTTCATAGGTTATTTTTATGCTGGATATATTGGTGCTTATACCAACGCCCCGAGGCCGACGTCTTTTTCGATGCCTATTTTATGGCTTCTTAGTTTTAAAACTAACTAGTTTGTGTCGTCGATATCTATGCCGGTTTTTGCGCGATGTGTTGTAGCGATCCTATCCCACCCAGTACTTTGGATGAGAGGGAGATAGATGACAAAGAAATTGATTATTCAAGTCCCACGGTCGTAAGTCTTAGCGAGGATGATTGCCATGATGATGATGATAATGAGATGGAGGATGACAAATTTAATGATGATGAAACCAACACATCCATAAATGACAATTGTATTTCTCTCTTAAATTATTTAGGAGCCATGGGCTTAGAATTGGATGACTCTTCTTGTGAGATCTTTTGGAAGGTGATGCATAAACATTTTGTATACTTTAAGTTATGATTTTTTTTTGTCTTGTCGTGCATTCATCTCTCTCTCCCTTCCCTATTTTTCTCTCTAGTTTTGAGAAGCATGCTAATTTATGTTAATAAAGTGGGAGTGATTAATCTAATTGATAACAAAATATCCATAATTTTTGGAGCAATTATTTGTGAAAAATAACAAATGATTTGCAATTTTCTAAGAAGCGTTGTTATTATGAAGCGTTATGGATGCAAGTAGAGCTAGAATTTTGTGTTGTGCGAGTGCTTTGAAGAAGAGCTTCTTTAGTGTGCTCCTTGCTCAACACCTTTTCATGACAAGAGAGCTCTTTGGAACCACTTCATAAATCCTTTTAAAAAATGCAAAGAGTAAATGTATGCAATTGCTCAAGTGAAATGTGTGAGCAGTACTAGAAGCGGTAATAAAGGCAGTAATAAAAGCAAAAATATATGTGGTAAGCAAGAGAATGAGAAAGATTCTTGCAAAAGTGAGGCCACGTGCACATTGTTGCAAGATAGAGTCTGAAGCAACTAACATAGGTGCTACCATCTGATTCAATGTGGGCACACTTCATTCTATCATGTCCATGCCTCCACAGAAGATGTCGTCCATGTTTGGCTTCTCATTTCTAACAGTGCTTGCTTTACATGGCGGCGCATGCATAGTTTTAGGATGGAGCAAGCTGTTCGTAGTTTCATGTATATTCAGATAGCTATTGTTTAATGTTTCAATATCAATTTTTGTATTTTTGAAATTTTAAATAAAATTCTTTAATTTTTATTCACAAGGAAAATTCATGAAACACAAAAAATTGAATGTTTAAGCGCTAAAGTGGGGTTTGGTAATAGATGAAATAATTACAACGGCAATAATCACGATAATATTTGAAATACAAAAAAATGCCCCCCCCCCCCCTTCTCTGGCTAGCTTGTTTTGGACTCTTTCTCTACAAAACGCGATAAAAGGGCACGTTAAATGTTTTGAGATTTTCATATTGAAAGCCATCACTACTAGACCTCTTTGTTGCTAGGGAAGCTAAATAATATTTTTTAAATGATGAAAGTGGCATTGCTTATGACTTTATTACAAGACCATTACTTACACTACACTCTTAGATATGCAAATATTGTTGCTTAAGCGATGCCCCTCATAACTTAAGGAATGGTAAAAGTTAGTTTGTGTTGTGTCACTTATGCAACGAATATTCATTAGATGTTACTTAAGTAATGGTATATCGTTTTTCTCTATTGAAATTCGGGACCTTGGAGCTCACAACCATTGGATCCGCATATACTAAAGCTCTCTCTCTCTCTCTCTCTCTCTCTCTCTCTCTCTCTACCTACTTCCACAAGGCTCTCCATATGTGAGACCCAGAGGAACTACCTTGAGGATTCTCTATCCTACCACCCTTTATATAATCCCTTGGCCATTGAGATTCAGAATCTCCTATCCAGACCTAGTAGTTGGCCTTTGGCTTGGGTCCATGATCCCCCTGGGTTTGCCCTTGGCATTACATTACTCTCACCTTGGAGAAGCGTTTCCACCCTCGAAACAATACCGGTGATATTTTCATAAGAACACCAGTGTTTTTTGCAGTGGCATGCTTCATGGATCTAGCTATTTGTTTGACTGGAGTACGGTTCAATAGGAGGTTCAATGAAATCAAGAAGAGCATCTTGATTTTCTATGTTGTTGTACCTTTGTAACCATTGTCTGTAACCGGACCATATCCAACATAGGGTATAGACTCCATTTAGAACTCACTTGAGTACGTTGAATGAGGTATCACAACTAAGATGTACCCAAACGAGTACCTCTTTTCACTTTCCATGAAAGTAATTGGTTGATGTAACTTATCAACAAATTATAATTTCTTGACTTTTTACCATCTTCATCAATAAACAACCCTACCATAATTGGTGTTCAAAGTTGAGAAGTTGACTTAAACATGAGGAGGCTAAACTTAGTCACAAACATGCTTTGCCTTATGGTAAGAAAACTCCAACTAGAGAGATATCCTTTCTAATTGCATTGCTTGGTAGTGACGTGCACGCTTAGCATATATTTTAGCACAAGATTAACACTTGTAATCTAATCCTCTCGGGATGACTGGCAGTATTGATATGTGTTTTCCCACCGTTTACAGACAATCCTCCAAAATGACTGGTAAACAGAGATTACAATTCCTTGCAACAGTGTTGATTATTAATCAACACTATTAGAAACAACCATCTTGGTTAAAATTAATGAGCTAATCTACAAGTACATGTTGATTATTCATTATCAAGTTAGAAAAAACCATCTTGGTTAAAGTTAATGAGATAATCTATGTAATAGGACTAATCTTTGAAGTTCTTAAAGTAAAAAATAATGTAGTAGGGCATATCTTTCGTTTAGCACGATTTGAAAGATTGTTGAATAGTCTATTAAATAGAGCTTATATGAATGAGTTTGAGATATTAAGAGAGAACATATATTCTTTTTTTTAAATAATACACTAAAGACGTATTTGATAAAGATTAATGAATAACAGATAGTCTGTCTGTGAAAAGTAAAATTGAGATTTTTATTAATATAAGTGTTTTATATTTATGTGTTTTAGCTTAAAATGCGTGGGTAGACTTAAAATAAGTTGAAAAAGTAGTGGAGACCCAAAAATAGAGGTTTTATGAGTCGCGATCTAAAAGTTGCGTTTTCAGCCAAAGAAAGACGTTTTTCGCAATTCTGTTTGTATTGCCTTGTAGACCAAATATGTACCCATCGTTTTGAGTACCTGGATTGCTCTGTTCTGAGTTCGTTTGTAAAAGTTATGATGAAAACAAACAGAAGATAGCAGCAGTGTAGTATACACAGGGACAGACAGACATACAACATCATACAACTCTCCCTGCTATCAACCAAGAACTGGATTTGTTTCTTCATGGTAGACTATTGCAATTGAGATTATGAAGGTACATAATTATGTTTGTTTACTTTGATTATCATGTTGAATTGGTTGCACGAGTATGTTCTTTTGGCTATTTTGTAGGCGATGCAGAAATCAATATGTGAAACAAGATCTGTGCAAAGTGTCATGATAAAAATCTAACCTTCACGGATCGCTTAGCGATCACGTTGTTATCTTATTCTCGCAGATATACTTGGTGCGAAAATCGAGTTGACTGAACGCCTAAAAAGCGGCTATTTTGAGAAGTCGTAGGCTTTTCGAGGAAAAGAAGGATAAAAGCACGACGGGTGGTGCGTTTGATAATCATTCACAGATCTCCTCCTCTGCGAGTGCGAGTGGGAGTGTGAGTGAGACGTTGCATGCAAGCGAACTGAAGCTCGGTGCATGGTGGTCGGGAGGTTCGAGCTCCGTACAACGGAGTGCACCCATATATTCCATTGCTCCTCTGTTGTATCAAAACTCTGCAAAAATCCATCAATACAAAGATCTGTTTCTCTATCTTTTGCCGTCTATCTCTATTATTCTGTTCCTGTGACAATTGCTATGAGAGCATGCGGTTGATTCTGGACATGGAAGGATACGAGAGGAAGATGAAGGCGCAAGAAGACCTGATTTGATGACTACGAGAAGATTTGGAACAAGAAAATCGGGAGCGTTCTGAGGGTTTGTGGGACAAAGCAGCACGAGAGCGTGATATCTATGTGGACCCTGATGGAAAACATGAAGGCGAAACCATGCTAATCCACCAAGAAACAATAATCGTCGTGGCGGCGCTGGGACACTTGGCGGTGGTGATAGTGGTGATTGTGGAAGTAGTGATGGTGTGAACGGTGGTGGTGTACGTAGAGGTCATCAACGCGAAAAGAAACGATGAAGATATAGTAAAAGCAACAACCAAATCCTTCTTAACGAAGGCTAAGCTTAAAGAGTTTGATAGCATAAGAAAGATATGCGAAGATTTAGAAGCGTGGATTGAAGAACTCAAAGATTTGGATTATACTTTCAATATCAAGAACACGACCATCAAAATTTTGAATGCTCGAGCAAGGTGACCGATAAGACAATACGTACCAAGATGGCTCAATCGGAGACTTTTGGCGATGCGTACGATAAAGGTAAGTCATCTACCCCTTCTTTGTGATGTTTTATGTATTTGATACGTCCTTTGAATGCTTCTGTGATCGAATTTATGCGTAAAAGTTGAGATTTAAATTTGAATTTCTTAATTGATTTGGATAGTATTCATTGCTTCTTATCGTTTAAATTGATTGAGAAATTAAACTTGAAATTAAATCAAGAAGTTAAAAGACTTTTGGACTTAACCAGTGGTAATAATAGTTTCACGAAAGAGTTAGTAAAAAATTTGTTCTTTTTTCTTTGAAGAGTCGGAAGCAAAAAGATGATTTCTATGTGATAAATCATTGATATGCATGATGTTATCATTGGTATCAATTAGATGATTGAAAATCATGTTTTGATTGATTGTTAAGAAAGAAAAATATATCTTTAATCATTTGATGATGATAAGTCACACTCTTCGTGGAAAGAAAGAGATTCTAAATCTAGTTTTGGCCATGGAATTGATACGGTGACTTAGATAAGAGTGTGAGATGTTTCTTGTGTTTGCTAATGAAATTAAAGAAGAATCTGGGGATAAACAGAAAGAGACAAATCCTGAATTTGTAGAGGATCTCTTACATGAATTTAAGGATGTGTTTCCGGACGATCTTCCTGGTATACATCCGCCTAGAGCGGTAGACCACGACATAGATCTATATCCAGAAGCAACACCTTATTCAAGGGCTCCATACAGGTTCAATTTTGATGAGCTTAGAGAGCTCAAGATACAACTTCATGAACTTTTGAAAAAGGGTTTCATTAAACCTAGTGTATCTCCTTGGGGTAGTCCTGTGTTATTCCAAAAGAAAAAGGATGGTACATATAGGTTATGCATTGATTATAGGGGATTAAATTGCAGACATACCAATAAGAACAAATATCCTCTTCCTCACATAGATGAATTGCTTATCCAATTGAGTGGTGCCACAATATTTTCAAAGATTGACCTTCGTTCTGGCTACCATCAAATCCGCATTAAGGCCGAGGACATTCCAAAGACTTGCATTCATACACGTTATGGGCATTATGAATTTACAGTTCTTGCTTTTGGTTTGAGTAATGCACCAACAACTTTCATGTGCTTAATGAATAATATTTTTCACCCGTATCTTGATGACTTCATTCTAGTATTCTTGGATGATATTTTTGTGTATTCTAAGAATGAAGAAGATCATGCATTGCATCTAAAGAAAACATTTGAAGTTTTGCGTGAACATAAATTGTATGCCAAAGCTAGTAAGTATTCTTTTGCAAAGGATCAGATTGTGTATTTGGGAAGAGTGATTTCTAAAGAGGGGATTCACATTGATCTTGATAAAGTTAAGACTATTGTGGAGTGGCCAACACCTAAGTCATTAAGGGATGTAAGAAGATTTATGGATGTAGCACAATATGAGAGAGCACACATTAAAGATTTCTCTAAGATAGCAAAGTCCTTTGACCGAATTGACCAAGAAAGACAAGGGTTTTGTGTGGACTTCTAGCTGTGAGATTGCTTTTGAGACCTTGAAGACTAAAATAGACGAAAATTGTGCTTTAAAAGTTCCTGAGATGGGCAAACCATGTTTTGTGTCCTGTGACGCTACTGGTGAACAATTAGGTTGTGTTCTGACACAAGACGGAAGAGTGATTGCATATGAGTCTAGGAAATTAAGACGACATGAATTGAACTATGCAACACATGATCTAGAATTTTTTGTTGTTGTTCATGCATTGAAGCATTGGCGTCATCTTTTGCTTGGTGTAAAAATTGAATTGCGTACTGATCATCAAAACTTGAAGTATATTTTCACTCAGCCATTGTTAAATAATAGACAAAGAAGATGGATTGATTTGCTGGCTGAGTATGACTTTGATTTGAAGTATTTGTGTGAAAAAGAAAATAAAGTTGCAGATACATTGAGTTGTAGGTCCATGTGTAATTTGTTGACTGTTTTGCGGTCTAATTTGATTAATGCTATGCATGCTGAAGTTGAAAATGATTCTTTTTATATGCCTATTTTGAAATTCTTGCGTGAAAATATTGGTGAGATGTATGAGAACAGAGATCACTTGTATAAGAGAAATCTGTATTATTATGACTGCTTGTGTATTCCTGCAAATTCTCCTTTTAAGAGTCAAATTCTGCATGAGTGTCATAATTAACCTTTTTTTGGTCATATATCCTGGATTGAATAAGACATATGAAAAGATTAAAAGTTCATTCTTTTGGCCGCGTATGAAATTGGATGTTAAGAATTATGTACGTGAGTGCTTTCAATGTCAACAAGATAAGATTGAACATAAGAGGATGCCTGGTGACCTCCAGCCCTTCGACATTTCTTTACAGAAGTGGGAGTCTATATCCATGGACTTTATCATTAGACTTCCTACTACTCGTGAAGGGTATGATTCAATCTTTGTGGTGGTAGATAGACTCACAAAACAAGCTCACTTCTTTCCTGTAAAAATAATTGATACTGCATTGACCATTGCACGCTTGTTTGTGAAAGAGATATTTCATTTGCATGGCATGCCCAAGAGCATAGTGTCTGACAGAGATTCTAAGTTCACTTCTCATTTTTGGAGAGCGACTTTTGACTTTATAGGTACCCAGTTACGCATGTCTACTGCTTTTCATCCTCAACCAGATGGGGAAACGAAGAGAGTGAATCGTATTTTAGAAGATATGTTACGAATGTATGTCAATGAAAACCAATCTAATTGGAATGAATATCTGCCTTTGGTTGAATTTACATATAACAGTTCATATCATTCATCTATTAGGATGACTCCGTTTGAGGCAATGTTTGGCTACAACTGTCCCATACCTATTAATTTTCTTAACTCAAGGAATAAGGTAGAACTGTCACGTGAGTAGACCAAAATCAGGGGGAATATTAGAGAAGCTCAAAAGAGACATAAATTATATTATGACAAGAAACATCGTGTTGTGGAGTATGAAACTGGTGATATGATTTTCTTAAAGGTTATTCCTGAGAAGTCTCATTTGATTCTTGGTAAGGATAGAAGATTGTCTCCACGATTTACTGGGCCATTTAAAATTTTGAAGCGCATTGGTTCATTAGCTTACAAATTGGAATTGCCTTCTCATGTTAAAGTGCATCTTGTATTCCATGTGAGTTTATTGAAAAAGTATGTTCCTAATGTGCATCATGTTCTACATGACAACTCTAAGTTAAAAGATAACGGAACATTGATTGTAAAACCAACTTTAGTGCTAGATAGGCGTGTTAAACATCTAAGAAATAGAGACATTGTGGAAGTTTTGCTTAAGTGACAGAACTATCCAGTAGATGATGCATCATGGGTTGATGTTAGCGTTTTGCAAAGAGAATTTTTCTCTCTTTCCAACTCTGAGGACAGAGTTAATTTTGATAAGGGGAGATTGTAATAGGATTAATCTTTGAAGTTCTTAAAGTCGAAAAGAATGTAGTAGGGCATATCTTTCGTTTAGCACGATTTGAAAGATTGTTGAATAGTCTATTAAATAGAGCTTATATGAATGAGTTTGAGATATTAAGAGAGAACATATATTCTTTTTTTTAAATAATACACTAAAGACATATTTGATAAAGATTAATGAATAACAGATAGTCTGTCTATGAACAATAAAATTGAGATTTTTATTAATATAAGTGTTTTATATTTATGTGTTTTAGCTTAAAATGCATGGATAGGCTTAAAATAAGTTGAAAAAGTAGTGGAGACCCAAAAATAGAGGTTTTATGAGTCGTGACCTAAAAGTTGCGCTTTCAACCAAAGAAAGACGTTTTTCGCATGTTGGGTCAACATCGGTGTGTGTGTGTGTGTGTGTGTGTGTGTGTGTGTGAGAGAGAGAGAGAGAGAGAGAGAGAGAGAGAGAGAGAGAGAGAGAGAGAGAGAGAGAGAGAGAGCGAGCAGGATACTCAACATCGGTGATGCCATACCAGGGTTTTGTATTCAAGATCAAGAAACTCCCAGCAAGCGGTGGAAGGCGGCTTCGACATCGGCAATTAGCCGTTTCGACGTTGACACCACATCTCCAACATCGGTGAGAGCGGCCTCAACATCAGCTACTTGCTACTCTGCACCAGCACATTGATTTCAACACCAATTCTTGCGATTCAACATCGGCTCAATATTACCTTTGATTGTGGCGGATTTTTGACATCCGACCCCGACACCGAGTGCTCCCGCGGATGAGCGTTTTCCTGCAGACGATCATGCTTGTGGCATGATCGGGTGAGGTGCCTCTACCTTAGAGGAGTGACACATGACATCGGCACTGAGCACACCAATCATGCACTACATTTGTAACTCCGAGTACCTTTGACGGCTATTCAACTAGCACATTTCCACCCAATGATGGAAATCGGCACATATTGACACCGACATGCAAGTTATAGGGGGTTTTCTCCAAGTTTCCAGACGCTTATAGACACAGCACTTATCACATGCGATTTATCAGTCTTTTTGACAACAGTTTCTCTGCAGATTGATATGTTGAGAGATGCATGTTTTCTTTAGTACACAAAAAGTGCTATTGATGATGCATGGTGATGCATATGTGCATGGTGATGCATATGTGTCTAATGGCAATTGCGACAAGCAAAGGTAGCGTGGTCATAGCCGCAGTCGTTCATAGGATCGCAGGCAAGGTTGTAGCAAGAGTCACGACAAAGACATGCAAAATGAGAGTGTTAATAATGCCATAGAAAGGGGCACTTAACGAAAGATTTCCGCACAATGCAACATGATAAAGGAAAAGAGAAAGCAAAGTTTGACAAACCTAAAAGAGCGTGAATATTGAAGAAATTAATGTGATTGAGTCTCCAGCCATTGAAAAAGTTTCTGAAGTGTCAAATAATGTGTTGATTTTCACATCAAATTTGAGTCCTAATGCATTGTTAGCTGATGATGAGTGTTATACGCAGAATTGGATTGTGGAATCAGGTGCTAGCATTCATGTGACTCTTCACAAGGAGTGGTTTTCTACATACACTGCCATACATAGCACGGTGAAGCTAGGCAATTCTTATGAGCTTGATATATGTGGTCTGGGTAGCATCAAGTTTTCTATGCGTAATGACACTGAGTTTATGCTGCATAATGTCAAACATGCACCCAAATTGACAAAGAGAAAACGCAACCTTGTAGACCAAGTCTGTTCCTGTCGTTTTGAGTACCTGGATTGCTCTGTTCTGAGTTCGTTTGTAAAAGTTATAATGGAAAAAAACACAAGACAGCAGCAGTGTAGTATACACAAGGACAGACAGACATACAACATCATACAACTCTCCCTGCTATCAACCAAGAACTGGATTTGTTTCTTCATGGTAGACTATTGCAATTGAGATTATGAAGGTACATAATTATGTTTGTTTATTTTGATTATCATGTTGAATTGGTTGCACGAGTATGTTCTTTTGGCTATTTTGTAGGCGATGCAGAAATCAATATGTGAAACAAGATCTATGCAAAGTGTCATGATAAAAATCTAACCTTCACGGATCTCTTAGCGATCACGTTCTTATCTTATTCTGGCGGGTATACTTGGTGCGAAAATCGAGTTGACTGAACGCCTAAAAAGCGGCTATTTTGAAAAGTCGTAGGCTTTTCGAGGAAAAGAAGGATAAAAGCATGACGGGTGGTGCGTTTGGGGATCATTCACAGATCTCCTGCTCTGCTCTGCGAGTGCGAGTGTGAGTGTGAGTGCGAGTGAGACGCTACAAGCAAGCGAACTGAAGCTCGGGGGTGGTCAGGAGGTTTGAGCTCCGTACAACGAAGTGCGCCCATATATTCCATTGCTCCTCTGTTGTATCAAAACTCTGCAAAAATCCATCAATACAAAGATCTCTTTCTCTATCTTTTGCCATCTATCTCTATTATTCTGTTCCTGTGACAATCTACAAGCACCCAAATTGAGGCATGATCTCTATTGGTGATAAATATATCCACAATTAATCTCATAGAGATATTGCACATACTATGTGAAATGCTTTAGAAGATACTAAATCAGTCTTTGCTAAACATTAGGGCCCATAACACCTAGGCAAAAACAGATCCAAATCTACATATCCATAATTGTATATACCAATGCTTATGGCTTATGTTGTGGTCATGGCTCACAGGAAAAGAACTAAAGACTTTTTACGTGAAAAATGTATGAACATATTTGGATCGTAATAAAATGTGAAAATCCATCACATCTATGTACCAAATAAACTAGTTCATTCACTGAACATAACTTTGCTACATATATAAACAACCATCCGTTAAGGTTGTTTAACTATACATGTAACTTTAACAACTCTTACTAAGTATCTAACAATTTTTTGCCACCGAAATTGTTCCTGATACAATGTGCTCAAAATGGTCTAGTAAATGGACTTGACCAATACCTAGGGACTTTACCACGACACATAATTCAAAGAAAATGTGCCAATGTTAATCCCAGAGACTCGTATTATTCACATGTGAAATATGTCTCAAATAAAGATATTTGAAAGAATAACATCCTACAAGTACGAGATGTACTTGTGTGTGGAGGTTACTGTAAACACTATGCAACATGAGTCATGAGAGGTAGATCCTTCCTATCCTTGCTCCACACAAGCAAGAGAGGACTCCATGAGTTTGTAGACCATGTTGTATCCCTTGCAACCAAATGTGCCAAAAAAACCCTACATGTATGTCGATAATTGCATAATGTAGAAACGTATTTTGGATACTACGAGCAAAAATACTTTGCTTCTACATTACTGTGTCATGTCTCTAAAGAGAAAAATGCATGAAAGCATATATATCCTACTTGGAAAAAATCAATCAAAACATATTATAAAATAAAACCAAATCAGATGCATACTTGGAGGTTAAAAATAGAGTTCACTTACCCGTAGTCAAATGCACATGACCAAATCTCCCACCTGAGAAGACCTAGCAACACTAATTGAAAATATTGTGAAAATCAAGTAATATTGTACTAGTAAAGCCAAAGAGAAGAGAAGGATTCCTAGCACCCCAAACAATATAGTCATATTAGATTTTCTTGGGTTTGCAAGAAGAGATTACCTATGGGGGAGCTATCCTAATATATTCATGTTGTCCCATGGAATATTCGCTTGATAGCGAGGCCATGCCTACTTGCTATCCACAAAAGTCATCATATGTATTGCTAGTACCATGTGCACAGAAATTGCTCGATGTTGTAGGTATATACAGCGATCACAATCAAATATACCATCCTCAACTCTTTCTAAATAGAGTAGTTGATGTTATGAAAAAAGCGTAAACCATGCCTTAGTGGAATGAGTTCACAATACTGCAAGCATAATAGAAGAATAGTGTGAGAAGTTGTTGGCTTCAATGATGGTCTCCACAATGTAAGCAAATACCATATGTGCCTTGCACGGTTTATGTAGCCTGTCTTTGTGAGTTAGACTTGTGTTTGTGTAATCCGAATACGAGATTTGACGAGATTTACGATCTTCATGCTTTAGCTTGTGCTTTTGCCTTATATGTGCATAAAATCAATTGCATGCCTCATGAAGTACCCATGCCTTTACTTGTTCCTATTGGAAATATGTTGAGAAGCTTCAAAACTTGTCGACTCCTATTTTCACCGCTTGTCGGCTATATTAACATGTTGACACTTTGTCCTCAGCTTTTGGCACCTTGCCCACTCTTGAAAGATGAACCTCTTGGTATGCTCCTTGTGGTTGCCCTTGTTGCCTTATGTTAATGTCCTTTCCTTGTCGGCTAGTGGGCTAGATACCTCTTTGTGTGTCCATCCAGTTGCTTTGATGGAAATTCCACACAACACATTGGTATGAGTGACAGAATTGATGATAATATTAGTAGTAGAGGAATGTTGCAAAACCACATCTTACTTGGCAATACTTAGCTGGACATGTAGAAAATGCTACATCTTTACAAACAGCTGTGCTGGTTTTCATGGTGCTGGTTTTTTTCCATTAAAGTGGTGCTTTGTTTTACGCAGAGGATGCAAAAAAAGGGCAATAAGCTCACCAAGTAAATAAGGAAGCAAGAAAATTAGCCCATGTTCTTAACTTTAGTCTTTGAAAAATTTCTATGGTCAGAAAAATAATATTTCCGAACGAAATAATATTTGTGAACTCTCGACCTGTTTCGAAAGAGAGATTTGTGTATGGTTGAAAATTTTGATAGATCTGCTTGCTTCCACTTCGTACCAATTATCTTTGTTTCCATGTTTCTCAGAGACTAGCAGTTACCAAAAGAGAAAACATCATATCAAGAAAGCTTCTTGTTTGTTGTTACCTCACCATACACATCGCGTTCAGTTGTTGCTATAGGCTAGTGCTTCAAGCTCTTTATGGCTCATCTTGATAATCATCTAGCTTCATCTACATTGTGAGTCCTGGCAGTCCCGACCTTATTCCATCCACAAGATGATTTGGCATATTCTCTGAGTGACAATCTCCACAATACCTTCAACCATAAAGAACCTCTCTCTCTCTCTCTCTCTCTCTCTCTCTCTCTCTCACACACACACACACACACACACACACACACACACGCGCGCGCGTGCGCGCGTAATGGGTGAGTCGTGTTATCATCTCTTCGAGCGCTTTTTCGAGGATGCCAAAGGCCTTCGTTCTCCACGTGCTCCAGAGCAATGCGCCTCAAGTGAGGGATTGACCTTTTGCATTTGGCGCAAGGACAGGGTAGTTTTTCCTTGACCCAACGATCTCGCTCTTGGCCTGCAGCAGGACCACAATCATCCCCATCGATGTCCGAAAGGTTACGTTTTTTATTTAGTCATGTGTTCTAAAAAAATAAATAATTAGAAAATCACTTAATTCCATTAGAAAAATTACATATAGTTAAGGAAATAAATGACAATGAGTATTAAAATTATTTTGTAACTAAAAGAGAATTAACAAATTGCAATTAATAAACATTTGAAAGTACTACAAAATAAAGTATCCATTAAAACATAAATCTCCATAAAAAACTCAAAAGGCTAAAAAATGAAATAATGTATAGCTAAGGGTAGAGGGGGTGGTTTGTACCCCCCCCCCCACCCCCCCCCCCCCCCCCCCCCCCCCCCCCCCCCCCCCCCCCCCCCCCCCCCCCCCCCGCGCAAACTCGTATGTGCATGTACCCGTTTGAAATGACCGTCGCGGTAATAGACGCGTTCATAAACGTGGTAATAGACACGGTAATATCCGCAGTAATAATTGGCACCTAAAAAAGGAAAGAAGGCAGAGTATGCCACGTTTTTGCAGCATACCCTGCGAGAGAGAGAGAGAGAGAGAGAGAGAGAGAGAGAGAGAGAGAGAGAGAGGGAAAGAGAGGGGTAGGAAGAGACAAAAAGATAGAGAAAGAGGGAGGGAGAGAGAGAAAGAGATAGAGATAGAGAAAGAGGGAAAGAGAGGGGTAGGGAGAGAGAGAGAAAGAGACAAGAAGATATAGAGAGAGGGAGAGATAGAGAGAGAAAAATAAAGTGATAGAGAGAGAGAGGGGTAGGGAGAGAGTGAAAGATAGAGAAAGAGGCAGGGGGAGAGAGAGAGAGAGAGAGAGAGAGAGAGAGAGAGAGAGAGAGAGAGAGAGAGAGAGAGAGAGAGATAGAGATAGAGAAAGGGGGAAAGAGAGGGGTAGGGAGAGAGAGAAAGATAGAGAGAGAGAGAGGGAAAGATAGAGAGAGAGAAGGAGAAAGAGATAGAGAAGGAGGAAAAGAGAGGGGTAGAGAGAGAGAGATAGAGAGAGAGAGAGAGAGAGAGAGAGAGAGAGAGAGAGAGAGAGAGAGAGAGAGAGAGAGAGAGAGAGAGAGAGAGAGAGAGAAAGATAGATAGATAGATAGATAGATAGAGAGAGAGAGAGAGAGAGAGAGAGAGAGAGAGAGAGAGAGAGAGGGAGAGAAAGAGAGAGAGAGGGATAGAGGGAGAGAGATAGAAAGATAGAGGAAGAGATAGAGAAAGAGAGGGAGAGAGAGAGTAAATATAGAGACGGAGAGAGAGAGAGAGAGAGGGAAAGAGGGCCAGAAAGAGAGAGAGATAGAGAGAAGGAGTGAGGGAGAGAGAGAGTAAATAGAGAGAGGTAAAGAGGGAGAGAGAGAGAGAGAGAGAGAGAGAGAGAGAGAGAGAGAGAGAGAGAGAGAGAGAGAGAAAGAGAAAGAGGGACATAGAGGGAGAGAAAGAGAGAGACAGATAGATATAGAGAACGAGTGAGGGAGAGATAGAGGGGGAGAGGGAAAGAGGGAGAGAGATAGAGAGAGAGAGATGAGAGAGAGAGAGAGGGAGAGAGAGAGAGGAAAGAGAGAAAAAGAGGGAAAGAGAGAAATCCAGAGAGATAAGGAAAGAGGGAAAGATATGGAGAGAGGGAAAGAGAGAGAGAGATAGGGAGAGAGGAAAATTGGGCTCCAAAGGGATACCTGAGCAAACAACACCAAGATTACCTTCAAGGCAAGGACGCTTTATTGAACGAAGTGCTTGATTTACATGGAGGTGCAGACATGACTCTGGGATGGAGATTTCCCTTTGTAGTTCAAGCGCTCGACCAAGAAGGGGAGCGCGAGAGGGATAGGGAGAGGGAGGAAAATTGGGCTCCAAAGGGATACCTGAGAAAACAGCACCAAGATTTCCTTCAAGGCGAGGACGCTTTGTTGAACGAAGTCCTTGCTTTACATGGAGTTGTAGACATGACTCTATGATCGAGCTTCTGCTTTGGAGTTCAACTGCACGACCAAGAAGGGGAGAGCGAGAGGGATACAGAAAGAGATTCAGTGAGAGAAATAGAATTGCTTATTGCATTACATTAGAATTGTAATGTTACGATCAACTGATCACTTAGATGTTGAATCTAGGTGCAGCCAACACAAAATGATGGCTACATTTACAACCTTAACATATATATGTGTGTACATATATATATGTTTATGCATGTATGTAAGCACTAAGTACGGGAGCATAGCACCTAAAGGTTAGACGCCTCTTCTTGCGTATAGTTCTTTTTTAATCGTGGCGTTGCGGTCATTGATCCACTCATGCATGGATTACCGCAATGTACCTTTGGTTTTACCACGGTTGAGACTGCCATGATATCTAAAGAGGTGCACTTGACCTTTGGCACTACTAGCCTTTGCTTAGGTCTACTAGTATATATATGTATCTACATGTTTGCGTGCTAATATATATATCCAATGGGAGAGAATTGTAATGTTACAAACAATTGATCACTTAGACGTTGAATCTAGGTGCTGCCAACACAAAACGATGGCTACATTTACAACCATAACATATATATGTGTGTACATATATATTTATTTATGCATGTATGTAGGAACTAGGTACGGAAGCATAGCATCCGAAGGCTAGACACTTTCTCTTGGGTATAGTCCTTTTTTAATCGTGGCGTTGTGATCATTGACCCACTCATGCATGGATTACTGCAATGTACCTTTGGTTTTACCACGGTTGAGACTATGATGATATCTAAAGAGGTGCAGTTGACCTTTGACACTACTAGCCTCTACTTAGGTCTACTAGTATGTACATGTATCTACGTGTTTGTGTTTTCCTTCAGTGGACCCGAGTCTTGAGTTGGTGAGAACAAGCAAAGAAATAATTAATATTTCTACATCGTTAACCCTAAACCATGAGTTTCATAGGGTTTTTTTTTGTGGTTTGGAGGCAAGGCCATCCTACACCTACCATTCTTAGATTCCTCCACCAATCGTAGATCCTAACTTATAGTGGGCTATCTCTTTACAAGAGCAGTACCTCCGTTTGACGGAGAATTTGTTCGGCCACTACACTCCGCAACAGCTTTTGACCTACGGCATTTCTCCATAGACTACACCATGGGGGAGTCAAGGAGGGACTCCTTACCTATAGAGCCTCGCACCGACGGCACCTCCCTCTACTCTCCCTTCCCATCATCCTACTCCTATTCCATCATAGGGTCCTACTCCCCTTGCATCGTAGGGTCAACCTTCCATGGAATCACAGGATCCTATGCCACTCTAATCCACTCCGGCTTTGCCAGAACATCGTCGAGGGACTTCCTATGGCAATGCATGTCGACGCTCGTCTCAGGGTAGCGAGCATCGTGAGAGACGAAGAGGCGGTGGATCTTGTCATTTTACATGTTTTGGTAATGGTGGGGGAACGGAGTTCCCACTTTCATAGTGTGTCTTTTGTGATGCAGAGGATGAGGATACTGACGCAACCGTGCCAAACACGCATGGATGCGACTACATGGTTAAATATGACGCGGAGGTGGATTTTTTCCATAGTACATTGCAAGGCATTTCGATGCCATCTACAAATTCTTATACATTCAACGTATAAGAATTGTTTTATAAAGTTTAGAGACCAACTACCCAATCATGGACGCTACATTGAGGACGCTCTGTTAGCTAGATTTCCAAACGCCCCCCATCAACGTTTTTCACAACAATGTTTGGAGGGCTACATAAAGAAATTTCTAAAAAACAAGCAATCGAGTCTGCGGCGCGCAACAGCCAACTAGGTCAGAGATCCAGACAGGAGTTACCGCGGTGGCAACATGGCAGACGTAGAGTGGGAGTGGGAAATTCAAGAGAAGAGCGATCAAGCTGTGACGAGCTTATCATACAGACAACAACGCGAGGCTCACGCAAGACAAACTCCCATGCACTATGGCTCAGGAGGCAAGGGAGCTTGAAAGGATAAATATGTAAGATTATTTGAATTAAAATGTCTATCGATGATTATAAAGATTATACTTGATGATTTGGTATTGTTATTGCTAACTTAGGAAAATGTCACTCTCTCTCAATCAACCAGAGAGATGATCAAGTATCGGGAGCGACATACAGAATTTGATACTTGGCGATGGTTGTTAAAAAATAACCACATCTTTTGCGAGCAATTGGACGTGGCGGTTGGACCACTACAAGCGGTAAGTTTAAACAAGTACTTTAGTATCAATTGTTTTGAGCAGTGGATAATTGTTTAATTTGGTTTGGGTTTATGTAGAGTCAAAGTGATCCAACATACATGCCTCTGGACGACGATGAGATAGAGGAGGATTAGATAGAAAAATGTTTTATCAAAACTTTCATAAAGTCCCAATGTGGCACAATGTATATACAACTATTTACTTTTTATTGTAACTTTTTTAAATAGTTGATCTTCTACATTTTTAATTGTCAAGGTAAAGTAGATTCAATTTCAGTTCTTTGGTATTTTATATAATCTTGCAAAAAACAATTGATGTTTCATTGTTTCATGCATGTAAAAAATAAAGATGCTCATTTGGCCACCCAAATCCAAATGAGCACCTTTATTTTTGAATTAGCGTGTACTGGCAACAAGCGCAGTTATAACAGCGGCAAAGGTCACGATAATAGCAGTGAGTATATTGCCGTGTCTATTACTGTGCTTATTGCTGAGAACCCACTACTGCATTCATAGCCGCGGTTATTGCCGCCCCCACAAATTTTTCTGGCTCTTTTTTTCTTTGTTTTTCCGTGGAAATGTTATCTATTATAGACAACTCCTCTTCTAGTGCATGTGATGGTTATGGTTGTGTAATGATGGTATGGCTATTATGGTTATGGTATGACAAGCAATTTATGGTAATGGTTATAGTATGGAAAATGGGTTATGTTTATGGTTTTATAGTTTCTGACTCGTGTTTTAATTATGGTTAGAAAACCTTTATGCCGTTATGCCATGATCAAGATTCTTTTGTGGTTATGTTATTCTTAAAATTTTGCTAACTGCCATTCACTCGCTCTTTAGCGTCTGCTTCTAGGTGGAGTGCGGTTGCTTGTGTACTCTTCCTTTGGGCAGAGAGGGATGTTTTCTTTTGCTACAGTACATGCAACATCAATTCCCAGTCCTCTCTACCCAAAAAAATTTGCAAGTTTGTTCGTCGGTATAGAATACAGTATAAGCGTCGATACACACTTTGGAAGCAGCGTCGAAATATACTTTAGAATTACCCGTGCATACACGGATGCTTCTTTAGACACGTATTTCATAGGTTATTCCAATGCTAGATAAATTGGTGCTTATACCAACGCCGCGAGATCGACGTCTTTTTGGATGCCTATTTCATCGCTTTTTAGTTTTAAAACTAACTAATTTGTGTCGTCGGTATCTACGCTGGTTTCTAGGCGATGTGTTGTAGAGATCCTATCCCACCTAGTACATTGGATGAGAGGGAGATAGATCAGAAAGAAATTGATTATTCAAGTCCGATGGCCGTAAGTCTTAGCGAGGATGATTGCCATGATGATCATGATAATGAGATGGAGGATGAAAAATTTAAAGATGATGAAGCCAACACATCCATAAATGACAATTCTATTTCTCTCTTAAATTATTTAGGAGCCATGGGCTTAGAATTGGACGACGCTTCTTGTGAGATCTTTGGGAAGGTGATTCATAAACTTTTTGTATACTTTAAGTTATGAACTTTTTTGTCTTGTCATGCATTCATCTCTCTCTCCCTTCCCTATTCCTCTCTCTAGTTTTGAGAAGCATGCTAAATTATGTTAATCGAGTGGGAGTGATTAATCTAATTGATAACAAAATATCCATAATTTTTGGAACAATTATTTGTGAAAAATAACAAATGCTTTGCATTTTTCTAAGAAGCATTGTTATTATGAAGCGTTATGGATGCAAGTAGAGCTAGAATTTTGTGTTGTGCGAGTGCTTTGAAGAAGAGCTTCTTTAGTGTGCTCCTTGCTCAACACCTTTTCATGACAAGAGAGCTCTTTGGAACCACTTCATAAAGCCTCTAAAAAAATTCAAAGAGTAAATGGATGCAATTGCTCAACTGAAATGTGTGAGCGGTACTAGAAGCGCTAATAAAGGCAGTAATAAAAGCAAAAATATATGTAGTAAGCAAGAGAATCGAATGAGAAAGATTCTTGCAGAAGTGAGGCCACATGCACATTGTTGCAAGATAGATCTTGAAGCAACTAACATTGGTGCTACCATCTGATTAAATGTGGGCACACTTCATTCTATCATGTACATGCCTCCACAAAAGATGTCGTCCATGTTTGGCTTCTCATCTTTGATAGTGCTTGCTTTACATGGCGGCGCATACATAGCTTCAGGATGAAGCAAGCTCTTCGTAGTTTCATGTATATCCAAATAGCTATTGTTTCATATTTTAATATCAATTTTTGTATTTTTGAAATTTTAAATAAAATTCTTTCATTTTTATTCACAAGAAAAATTAATGGAAACACCAAAAGTTGAATGTTTAAGCGCTAAAGTGGGGTTTGGTAATAGATGCAATAATTACAACGACAATAATCACGATAATATTTGAAATACAAAAAATGCTCCCCCCCCCTTCTCTGGCTAGCTCATTTTGGACTCTTTCTCTACAAAACGTAGTAAAAGGGCACGTTAAAAGTTTTGAGATTTTCAATGATGAAACTAGCATTGCTTATGACTTTATTTCAAGAACATGACCTACACTACACTCTTAGATATGCAAATATTGTTGCTTAAGCGATACCCCTCATCACTCAAGGAATGGTAAAAGCTAGCTTGTGTTCTGTCACTTATGCAACGACTATTCATTAGGTGTTACTTAAGTAATGCTATATCGTTTTTCTCTATTGAAACTCGGGACCTTGGAGCTCACAACCATTGATTCCACATATCACAAAGCTCTCTCTCTCTCTCTCTCTCTCTCTCTCTCTCTCTCTCTACTTCCACAAGGCTCTTCATATGTGAGACCCAGAGGAACTGCCTTGAGGATTCTCTATCCTACCACCCTTTATATAAGCCCTTGGACATTGAGATTCAGAATCCCCTAGCAGTTGGCCCTTGGCTTGGGTCCGTGTTCCCCCTGGGTTTTCCCTTGGCATTACATTACTCTCACCTTGGAGAAGCGTTTTCATTCTCAAAACAAAAGTGGTGATATTTTCATAAGAACACCAGTGTTTTTTGCAGTGGAATCCTTCATGGATCTAGCTTATCGTTTGACCGGAGTACGGTTCAATAGGAGGTTCAATGAAATCAAGAAGAACATCTTGATTTTCTATGTTGTTGTACCTTTGTAACCATCGTCTGTAACCGGACCATATCCAACATAGCATATAGACTCCATTTAGAACTCACTTGAGTATGCTAAATGAGTTATACAACTAAGATGTACCCAAAAGAGTACCTCTTTTCACTTTCCATGAAAGTAATTGGTTGATGTAACTCATCAACAAAGTATAATTTCTTGACTTTTTATCATCTTCATCAATAAACAACCCTACCATAATTGGTGTTCAAAGTTGAGAAGTTGACTTAAACATGAGGAGACTACACTTAGTCACAAACATGCTTTGCCTTATGGTAAGAAAACTCCAACTAGAGAGGTATCCTTTCTAATTGCATTGCTTGGTGTTGACGTGCACGCTAAGCATATATTTTAGCACAAGATTAACACTTGTAATCTACTTATCCTCTCGGGATGACTGGCAGTATTGATATGTGTTTTCCCCCCGTTTACAGACAGTTCTCCAAAATGACTGGTGAACAGAGATTACAATATTAATTCCTTCCAACAGTGTTGAATATTAATCAACACTATTAGAAACAACCATCTTGGTTAAAGTTATTGAGCTAATCTACAAGTACATGTTGATTATTCATCATCAAGTTAGAAACAACCAGCTTGGTTAAAGTTAATGAGCTAATCTACAAGCACCCAAATTGAGCCATGACCTCTATTGGTGATTGGTGGATCCACAATTAATCTCATAGAGATATTGCACATACTATGTGAAATGATTTAGAAGCTACTGAATCAGTCTTTGCTAAACATTAGGGCCCATAACACCTAGGCAAAAACAGATCCAAATCTACATATCCATAACTCTATATACCAATGCTTATTGCTTGTGTTGTGGTTATGGCTCACAGGAAAAGAACTAAAGACTTTTACATGAAAAATGTGTCAACATATTTGGACCGTAATAGAATGTGAAAATCCATCACATCTAGGTACCAAATAAACTAGTCCATTCACTGAACATAACTTTGCTACATATATAAACAACCATCCGTTAAGGTTGTTTAACTATACATGTAACTTTAACAAGTCTTACTAAGTATCTAACAATTGTTTTCCACCGAAATTGTTCCTGATACAATGTGCTCAAAATCGTCTAGTAAATGGACTTGACCAACACCTAGGGACTTTATCACGACACATAATTCAAAGAAAATGTGCTAGTGTTAATCCCAAAGACTCGTATTCTTCACATGTGAAATATGACTCAAATAAGGATGTTTGAAAGAATAACGTCCTACAAGTACTAGATGTACTTGTGTGTGGAGGTAACTTTAAACACTATGCAACATGAGTGAGAGGTACCCTTCGTATCCTTGCTCACACTGGCTAAACAAAACTCCATGAGTTTGTAGACCATGTTGTATTGCCTTGCGACAAAATGTGCCAAAAAAAACCCTACATATATGTAGGTCGATAATTGCATAATGCAGAAATGTATTTTGGACACTACGAGCAAAAATACTTTGCTTCTACATGACTGTGTCATGTCTCCAAAGATAAAAATGCATCAAGGCATAGAAGCATATATATCCTGCTTTGAAAAAATCAATCAAAACATATTATAAAATAAAACCAAATCAGATGCGTACTTGGAGGTTGAACATAGAGTTCACTTACCCGTAGTCAAATGCACATGACCAAATCTCTCACTTGAGAAGGCCTAGCAACACTAATTGAAAATATTGTGAAAATCAAGTAATATTGTACTAGTAAAGCCAAAGAGAAGAGACGGATTCCTAACACCCCAAACAATATAGTCATATTAGATTTTCTTGGGTTTGCAAGAAGAGATTACCTATTGGGGAGCTATCCTAATATATTCATGTTGTCCCATGGAATATTCGCTTGATAGCGAGGCCATGCCTACTTGCTATCCACAAAAGTCATCATATGTATTGCCAGTACCGTGTGCAAAAAAATTACTCGATGTTGTAGGTATATACAGCGATCACAATCAAATATACCAACCTCAACTCTTTCTAAATAGAGTAGTTGATGTTATGAAAAAAGCGTAAACCATGCCTTAGTGAAATGAGTTGATCACAATACTGCAAGCATAATAGAAGAATAGTGGGAGAAGCCGTTGGCTTCAATGATGGTATCCACAAATTGAGCAGATACTATATGTGCCTTGCACGGTTTATATAGCTTGGCTTGAACCCGTTTGCCATGCACTTGTCTTTGTGAGTTAAACTTGTGCTTGTGTAATCCGAATACGAGATTTGACGAGATTTACCATCTTCATGCTTTAGCTTGTGCTTGTGCCTTATATGTGCATAAGATCAATTGCATGCCTCATGAAGTACCCGTGCCTTTACTTGATCCTATTGAAAATGTGTTGAGAAGCTGCAAAACTTGTCGAATCCTATTTTCACAGCTTGTCGACCATATTTACATGTTGACACTTTGTCCTCAGCTTTTGGCACGTTGCCCACTCTTGAAAGATGAACCTCTTGGTACGCTCCTTGTGGTTGCCCCTTTTGCCTTATGTTAATGTCCTTTCCTTGTCGGCTAGTGGGCTAGATACGTCTTTTTGTGTCCATCCAATTGCTTTGATGGAAATTGCACACAAGACATTGGTATGAGTGAGAGAATTGATGATAAGATTACTAGTAGAGGAATGTTGCAAAACCACATCTTACTTGGCAATACTTAGCTGGACATGTAGAAAATGCTACATCTTTACAAACAGGTGTGCTGCTTTTCATGGTGCTGTTTTTTTTCCATTAAAGTGGTGCTTTTTTTTACGCAGAGGCTGCGATTCTACGCTCAAAGAGCCAAAAAAGGGCAATAAGCTCACCAAGTAAATAAGGAAACAAAAAATTAGCCCATGTTCTTAACTTTAGTCTTTGGAAAATTTGTATGGTCAGATTTGTCTTTGGAAATTGAACCTCTGCTTCTATATTCTGCAGCTTAGCTTCTCCATCTTCTACATCTCCACGAAGGTAATTAGTAAGAAAATAGCTATGGCCGCAATGTTAATCAGCTGCAGCATCTGCCTCAGGGAGTCGATCAAGGAGCCCGTGGTGACATGCTGCGGGCATCTCTTCTGCTGGCCCTGCATCTTTCGCTGGACTAGAATATACCGTACTTCCCCCCTCTGACAGGGATTCCTCACCCGGACGTCTGACTACACTCCTCCGTATGTTAATGGCGGAGCTGCTACAGATCATGATCATGGGTGCCCTGGTTCCGGCGAAGACATCGCGCGATGAGTAGTCTGGAAGGGCTGTACCGGCCAGCTCGGCCTGAGGCAAAAGTCGACATAGTAGCAGATCAGAGTACATTCATTCAACAGCAGCAGCAAGAATTCATGAGGTTAATGTTCCCCGTGGAAGAAGAAGATACTGAGAAGTACTGTTGGATGAACATGAGATACCGAGAATATAATGTTAGCTCAACGTCGTCAGCAACATGATGCCGAGAATATACTGTTGGCTCAACGGCAGCAACAATTTAATGAGGTGGACTTCCTCTCCTCCTTGCTCCGCGTGGAAGAAGAAGAACGTCGACTACAGGAGCTGCAATAGGATGAGAATAGATTGTTGGCTGAACTTCGACAGCAGCAGCTGCACAAGGAGTTTCTCTCCCGCTTCAGCTTGTTCGCCTTAGAATTAGTTGAAGAAAAAGCTACCGATCAATTTGCCCAGCTTCCAATAGAAGCTGATACTCTCTCCGCTTTGGTGCTTGATCGCCGCATCATCACGAACTCTCATCCAAATCAGGTGCATGCAAGACGTACTAATAATCATGATGATCTGATTCATCTGCCAGCCAATTCTTATGCCATGCGCCTGCGTGCTGCATCCACTACCCTTTATGCTGCTGCTGCAGCCTATAATGATCGATTCACTTTCTTTAATATTCCTACTGCTGCTGCCCCCCTTTATCAGGACATCACCATAGAAAGACGTGCTAGTACTCTTGATGATCTCCATCTGCCAGCCAATCATTATGCCATACGCCTGCATGCTTCTTATAATAATCGTTTCACTTCTGTTACTAATTCCTATAATGCTGCTGAAGCTGTTGCTGTTTCTGCTTCCCATCAGGACATCACCAATCGTCAACGGCATGCATCCTGAGTTCTTGCGAATCATGTACTAACTGCCTGGCCAAGAGAATAAATGATGTTTCTGCATGCAAATTAAGTGCTCATTCACAAGCTCCTTCTTTATCATTCAGCACTCGCGATGAAAACAAATCATACACCCTTAACGTTTTATACCATAAATCCATTTTAATTTGACACCGGTTAGTTATATAATTTTGCAGTTGGCTCGAAGGTGTGCCTAAGTGTGCAATTACATACATTCCTTTTTTATGCAATAGCACATTGAGAATGTACCAGGAATATGTGTCCCTTTCTCCAGTACAAGACTTAAAGTTCACGATCATTTACCCCATTTTGTAGCGAGCGAGTCCAAAATGGGGTGACCAAAGAGAAAAGAGGGGGGCGAGAATGAGTTTTTCATAAATTAAAGATTATCTCATATATTGCCACGTTGACTATCGTTGTTATTACCCCATATTTTGTCGCTATGATTACCTTAAACATTACCCCCTACCAGCTTTGACACTAAAATATCAAAATTTGGATACTTCTTTCTATTTTACTTTGAAAAATAAAGAACATGATATTTTTTCATAAAAAATAAACAAAAAATTAGTATTGAGATATAAAACGATAGTTATTCGGATAGATTATCTAACGCAAGGCATCTGGTGGCTCCGTCATTAATGATGGCTTGCAAGTAGGACACACATTATGGTCCGATGTGGACAGCCCTGCACGAAACAGAAGAGGCTCACACTCTTCTCCCAAACACTCCACACATTTCACATGAGCAATTGCATCCTTGTATTCATCGCATATTCTGAAGGCTTTACACAGTGGCGGCGACGAGCTCTCTTGGTCCGAAGAGATGTTGAGTAAGGAGCACATTAAAGAAGCTCTTGTTTTATTAAAGCATTCTACAATAGCGGGAGCATTCTTGCACTACACACAACACAAAATGTTGACTCTACTTGCAACCATAACTCTTCAAACAACCACAAAAAAATATGCATGGAAAAAAATACGTATGTGTGTGTGCATGAAAGAGAGAGAGAGAGAGGTTATAACCATCGTTATTTACCTCTAGCATCACCATGTAATGCTGTGGAGAAAAAGTATTCGAATCGAGTACTTCTTTCTATTTTACTAAAACAATTATAGAGCATTTGATATTTCTCATAAAAAGCTGAACAAAAAATTGATACATATAACTATAACTATAAGAACCTAAGTCGAGAAAGAGAAAAATTTACGTGAGCGGTAATAGCGAGGGTAAAGCACACGATATTTGGTTGTCAATAATATATGTGAGAATAGTCATGGAAATATTTTTGCAACTATTATCGTGTCATATTCACTATAAGAGAAAAAGTCAAGAATCACTAGAATTGCCGCCGCAGATTAACAAATAAAAGTAAAAAGAGAAAAAATGGTGTTTATGGCAATAACAGCGACAACAGACGCGGTACTGATTTAACAACAATATAAGTGATAATAGGAGCAATAATATAGCGGTAGTTATTATCTCACATATTACCGTGTATGTTGCCGCCATGTGGCTTTTCAAAAATAAAGATGCTCATCTGGGCCATCCAATTTGGATGACGCAAGAAAGAGAAGGCTAGGGTTGTAATATTGTAGAGAGAGAGAGAGAGAGAGAGAGAGAGAGAGAGAGAGAGAGAGAGAGAGAGAGAGAGAGAGAGAGAGAGAGAGAGAGAGAGAGAGACAAATACCTATCTATCTTTGGTGGGTCTTGGAAGAGCAACAATAACTTGAATCTTCTCAAGATCTTTAGAAATACCATTGTTGTACATGATATGTCCCAAAATATTACCATGAAAACATATTTTTCACGGTTAAAGCAAATGCGATAAGTGTGGTACTTCTTAAAGATCTTTGTTAAGTGTTCAAAATGTTTGTCTCGTTGTAGAGAATCCACACAAGTCATCCATATAAATTTCTATGAATTTTCTTAGATATTCCTTGCTCAACATGTTCGTCTCTATCTAGGGAATCCATGCACATGTCATCCATATATTAAATTCTCGGAATTGTCTGAAACATACCTTGTTTAGGCCATATTGCATCACTTGATAAGCAAATATGTCCCATTTTGTGGCAAGCGCCGTTGTGTGCTAATCCTATGGCTTAATGGTGAGTTAGTTGTAGCCAACAAAGCCATCAAGAAACTTGTAAGCTTCCTTGACAGCTACTCTCTCAATCACATGATTTGTGGTGGATAAGGGATAGTTATCTCTAATTGTGGTAGTGTTTACTAGTTTTAGATTTACGCACACTCGTAAATCTAATTACCCTTGTTTTTGGGCACTACCAAGATGGATGTCACGCACTTCATGTGCTCTATCTTGTAGATAAACTTCACTTCCTTGAGTTAACCTATCTCCACTTTGATTTTCTTCGCAATGGTTTTATTATAGGTGTAGAGACATTGTATGCATGGTTTACAATCACCCTTAAGGGGTATCGTTTGTTGGAATATTATCAAATCTACTCCCTTAAGATACTTGTATGACGAAGCGAACAGATCCCTATATTGCTTGAGAGTAGCTCTAAGAAGCTACTATTCCTCTTCGGTGAGATTTGTGGCTATGTATGCCACTCTCAATTCTTCCCCTTGTTTAGAAAGATCAATTCTCGTTGCATTACTAAATCCATCATACGATGTTCTCGGTCTTTTAGGTTCTTGCATTGATTTTTCGATCACAATACATAGATCTTGAATGATGCACTTTTGTAGTGAGAGGGTGCATCAAATTGTTTTGTGTTGAAGTCCCCTTCACTCTCCATTTTTGTTGTCCAAACCTCTTTCAGTGTTTGCTTTAATTTTTGTATTTTCTTTTTTGGTAAGCTTTGGAAATTTTGGATGATGTTTCAGTTGTACCCTTTGATTTCTTCTTTATCAGCTTTTTTGAATGCTCTAAAAATTGTCAATATCAAAGGTTTTTTGGTTGTTTTGTCTTGAACAGAGTCATCTCCTCCCAAGAGCATGAGATATTGCGTTTTAGTCATCAACTTTGGCATTGGTTTCTTGAATTTGTTTTGTTCTTTCTTCGTGTGTCTCATTTGATATGTCTTTTGTCTTCTCATTTTTTGGCTAGAAAACTCATAGAAGAATTGCTCATCTGGTTTTGGTGCAATTTTTTTTTCTGAGGCACTCAAAAGCTCATTTTCAACATCGTTTCCAAAATCATCCCTCCTTGAATAATGGAATTTATCCTTGTCATCTTCACTAAGATCTCAAACAAGAAATTTCTCCACTATTCGTTTCCAATTGATTGTTTTGTTGGTTTTTGTTGTTTTAGTATCATGATTCATCTTCTAGTGTCAAGATAGCACTTACCATCTAGAAGGGGATTATGTGGTAAGTGTCTTTATTTCAAAAGGTTGTGGTGTCAAGATTTCATTTACCATCTGGAAGGGAATTATGTGGTGACCGTATTTATTTCAAAAGGTTGTGGTGGTTACTTCATTCAGAAACACATCCAGAGTCACCACTACTTTCTCCCCTCCAAAGGGTTCAAACATCTTCTCTGGGAATGGCTCTTTCATGTAGTAAGTATCGTTGACAGGTCACTCTAGGATACAATCCTCCCTCTTCAGGATTCTGCACTACGACGCTTCGCACATCCAAATATGCACATCTTTCAGTAACCAAGCACGTAGCTATGTTCCTGAACCGGTGGTTATACCAAAGTCTTCTACTAGGTTTTGGTTTATGTCTCAGTAGCTATGATCCTTTGTGTTAAGCATGTTTGTGATACCCTTATGCCATAGGTAGAGATGATCATAGCTCCAATCCTCAACCATTTTGAGTCGATGGATAAATGATCATCCCAAAATAGCTTCAAAGTTTTTGCTTGTCCCAAAATCAACTTCATCAAAACTATGTTTGTATAGTATTTTGTAAGAGGATATAATTGGCTCACTTCTTTTGTTGCTACTCCTATTGTTGCCTATAATGATCGGTTCACTTCTGCTACTAATTCCTATAATGCTGCTACTGCGTTGCTGTTGCTGCTTCCCATCAGGACATCACTAATCATTCCATTTGACGATATATGCCTCCCAATTGTCAACAACATGCATCCTCAGTTCTTGCAAATCATGTACTAAATGCTGGCAGCCACATCCTAGCTAGTTGGCCATGATTAAATCAAATTTCCCCACAGTAGACAAACTAGTAATTAGGCAAGAGAATAAATGCAATAAATGATGTTTTTGCATGCAAATTAAGTGCTCATTTGGCACCAATATCAAAATCTCTTGGCAAATGTGTTAATTCAACACTCATGATGACATCAAATCATACACCCCTAAATGTTTCAAACCATAGATCCATTTTAATTTGACGCCGGTTAGTTATATAATCGAGTCCACTTTTTATTCATCCATCCATTCTTGAAAATTGCAGGGAATCATTGCTCATCCTAAGGAAGAGAAAATATAATGGTTGCCCTTCCCTTAGGAAATTTTATCAATCACTGTGATCTTCACAATGCAGAGAAAAATACGTGTTGCCCTTCCAACTCTACATGATCAAAAGTGCTCATGACAGCATGGTAGCAAAGGTATACCAACAACTGCAAGTACCTAACAGTGAAATGCACATAGATATGCAGATTATATAGAGTATAAATTGTAAAATTGGGTGCTCCATGCACTTGACCAAATGATGTTGAAACAAAAGGCTTGCACATTTAACGTGATACAAGAATGATTTGAAAGGATAAACAATGTTTTAGGGCAAAACTATTCCCCTGTTCATTCTCACAAGTACGACACAGACAACATACTTATCATCTGATGACACGACTAACCCGTAGGTGCATGGAGGCAATCTCGTTAGCTTGTCAGGCTGAGACCAATCTACACATACACACTTCTATGATGCATCAATCACTAACCTTGTAGAATGCAACCCACTCTATCCCTAAACGCTCACAACACCAGTTACACCTCAAATGAGCTCGGAATTGCATCAAACTTACTAGGCACCATCCTCTCAATAGGATATACTTACCTATAAGTCTAATCTTACCAGATTTGAACCCTAGTTATCTCGATTACATTCGCGATAGACTCACAGGTCATAATCCAAAAGTGGGTGAAGCCTAAGTTTATGAGTATCTATGTGTAGCTAATCTCTTTCTCATTCCATAAAGCACTTGATTGTTAAAAACAGACATTGTTTGTGCTACTTACAAGCAAAACAAGCTCGAGAAAGGATCGATCGCGAACAGCTTGAAAATGTGAATGTGTGGCGTGGGCTCGAAGAGGCTACCACGATGGTGTGATCACATCGTGAATCCGATGAGGGAGAAGCGCGTAGCGAAGAAGATAAGACTCTCTCTCTCTCTCTCTTTCTCTCTCTCTCTCTCTCTCTCTCAGAATTGTACGACACAGGATTAATATTCAAATGTTATTCAAAAAATGGTTCTAAGGTGACTTTTATACTTTAGTCACCTTAGCTTAAAAATGTACATGGGGTTATCTTCCTCATAATTACAAAGTGGGAACAAATCTGGGTGCTGACTTACTGATTAATCTTTACATAACCCAGACAAGTGGATCAAAATGATAAGACATCTTTGACATAAAAATGGGAATTTGATAGGCTTTACAAGGTGGGATCATTACAACAGTTGGAAAAGTTGGGCTCCAACACTCCCCCCCTCCTAATTCATGTCTACCACGACATGATCGTCTTTGTCTTCAGTGTCGATGTCTTCCTTCTTGGTTGATTTGATGTAGAAACGCATCATATCGCATAGACTCGCTTGCCATTAATGGGCCAAAATTTTTGGATTTGTACATGAAGAAGCCCGTGTAAAATGCTTCTTCTAATGTTTGGAGATGGTAGCTTGGCAGAAACATTAGCCGTCTGAAGTAGGCATACAACACTGGCTCTGTAGGTGGCCCACTTAGATCAAATGACAGCTCTGAGATGCTTCTTTCTATATTCATGTACTCTGAAGTCCAGCTTTCTGAGAACACTGTGAGACAAGCCAAAAAGGTTCGAGCTATTTTACATAGCATCTTGCAGGATAGGTCAGGAGAGCCTCCGAATTCTGCGATGGCGTCCTGAAGGGTTTTCACCATGTAAGAACCGAATATTCTCTCTCCCTCGGCAGGCCCTAGCAATACTTGATAGTTCAGCCATGTAGGATTTCTGCTTTGTAGTGCTTTATGTTGGCTGTAAGTGTAAGTTTGGGGCGTTGGGCAAAAAGTCCTATCATTCCTCAGCTTAGGCGGTGCGTTGACTAATTGGATCAAGTTATTAAGGTGATCCAAAAGCCATTGATGCCTCCACTTTGGCTAATTCTCCTTCAAATATTGGCACTTGTTCTTCCTTTGCGAGCTGCCGTTGATGTGTCAGAGTTTCATATTTAAGCAGAGCATAGGGTAACATAGGGGTATTCCATTCTTCCCATAGCTCTGCTACTGTCTTGCCTGATCTGGAGAGCCCTTGTAGAATCTCCTTCTCTAGTTGCATGGCCTTGTACCACATCATCTCTGATTGATTTTTCATTTTTTCAGCCAGCTTCTGCTCTTCAAATTTTTTGACTGAATCTTCGTCTATTTCTTGGTCTTTGGAGCCAGTTTGATCAGTCTACATATCTGGGACCTCATGATCATCTGATTCTTCCTCATAGTCATCTTCACCCCCATATATTTCTGCCAGCCCAGCCAAATTCGTGGTTGCTTGCTCCAAGTGCACTCATACCTGTCCTTGGTGTTGCCTTGCAGTTTGGAGACTTGTAATTTGCGCAACCATTGTTCTATTATTGATTTGGAGAGTTTGAAATTCCATCTCTTTTTGAGCTGTAGACTCCTCTAACTCTTTTACCCTGATGTGAAAATTCTCATTTTCCTCCTTTAGGGACTTGGAAACAATGCTTTCTATTTCACTGTCATGAGATGGTCCTTGTTGCTGTTCACTTTCTAAGTCCGAAATTTTTTGTAATTGATCCTCTGCTCTAAGTGCACTTTTGGCTCTCATTAAGTACTGTTTTCTTTCCAATTCCAACTCTCTCTTCAGTGCAGCCACTTCTTCTTGCGGTTGGACCACCGGTTTTGTTGGTAGCGCTTTGTGGTTTTGTGTGGTCTTCAAAAATGGCATTGAAATTTTCAGAGTCCTATAAATTTTCCTTGAGGAGGTTTACTTTGCTTTTGAGCCCCAAGATCTCAGCATCTTTGATGCTGATCAGTTTTAGGGTGTCATCTCTTTGCTCCTGCAGCTTCAGAACTTCTTGATGGGTTTTTTCTAACTTCGTTTTGTTGGACCTGTTCTGATCGGCTAACCACTGATTGTGCAGTCTTGTTCGGTTTAGTAGGGTCTCCATTGACTGTAACCTAGGTCTATAGTAGCTTCCAGCTCAATTTCTTGAGAGGAGGAAGCTTTTTCTTTTGTCAGATCCACCTCTTTCTGCTTGCCTTTATCAATGTGTGATATTGTTCCAGTGTTTGGGTGACCATATGTTCTATCTTGTTCTTCTTCATTGGGTGGTGTATGAACCCTCTCATCACGATGTGAGCTCTCTGAATGCGAAGGAGAGTCAGCAGGTGGGGTTGATTGCCTCTCACTTGTCTCTCGACTTGGAGATGGAGGTGGTGTTTCCTGATCTCGTGAAGTTGGCCTTAACTGATCTCTCAAGGTTTGGAGATCCTCCTCTTCTAGTAGCAGTTCTGGTTCATCCGTAGCATTTCTTTCTTGTATGTACCTCTCAAACCAGTCAAACTCGAAAGTTGGGTTGTGTTTATTCTTTGTTCTCAATGTGTAAGTGCTACTAGAAGGTTTCCAAGTGGCGCCTAAGTTGGCTGGCAGATTTTCTTTGCAAGAAGAAGTTGTAAATCTCCCACTCTTTGTTTGATTGTTTTCCACGGTTTTTGAATTGGCGTATGTGGCTCCTTTGAAGTCGATATTGTTGTATATTTTGTTGCATGTTCTTGTGGAACATTCTTTCTTTTCCATTGGATGACTTTGGTCGTATAGATCCTTGTAGTTATTGTTGTGGATTCTGCTTGTTTTCGCGTGCTGGTTGTATGGTTTGGCTTGTCATTGACAGTTGTAGACAACTGTTCGGTGGTCTTCTTTGGTATCCATACTTGTGTTGTTGGAACGTTCTGAATTGGTAATTTTGGCCGCCATACCAATATAGTCCGTTGCGTATTCGACTGGTTGACAATTGTTTTTTGAAGCTTTGCTGGCTTTTGGTGTTTTGTCTGTTCTTCTGTCCACTTTTTTACAGGAATTAAGCTGTCTTGATTGATCCAAACTTTATATTTCCGCCCTTGATGAAATTGTGCCTCTGCTAGATCTGTACGTCGTACCCAAACTTGCCTGGTTCCCTGCATGATTGTTGATTTTTGATAACACATTTCTTGACATGGAAACTTTGTTTGTTGTTGGTCAATGCCTTGCGGTCATATGATAAGAAGGGTTCTGAAAAGTTTTCATTTTTGAACAGTGCTTCATTCGTATCCAAATCAATGAATGCCCTGTTAGCTTTCATCCATGACATTGCTAAGATACACACCGTTGCTGATCTACTTGGTGGCAGTACATGGAACTTGGTAGTGTACGAGTGTGCCTGCACTTTGATTGGTAATATAATAGACCACAACGTGGTCACATCATCACCCGATGCTACTTTCAACCTGTGTGTCTCTGGGATCTTCCTCATTGGTCCAAGTTTCTGAAAGAGCTCAAAGCTGATGACACTCATTTTTGCTCGAGTGTCAAGAAATGCATAGATTTCAACTTGTTATGTGCCTGCATAAGCTTTTATGTAAGGACTACACCACGTATCTTCAAGTTGTCAATGGTGCTTTCGTCCTGAGTCATAAAGTCTGTTATTGTCTTTGCTAATTCTTCGATTTGTATATCCGCTTCGATTGTTCTGAATGTCGAAAGAGGATATTCGTCAGTCATCATTCGTGTGACCATGTTTATTGTCCTTAGAAACTGCTTTCGCTTAGCAATGCGTTCCTTGGCTTCTTGTTGTGCCTGGTCCTGAATACTTTGATGTTTCTGTCTATAGGCTTTGCCATAATGCAATTGAAACAACATTTCCGGTGTTAAAGGTAGATGATATTTTTTCAAACGACACCCACTAATCCAGTTTGGCATTTCTTTTCCATCTAGTGTCGACAGTTTTACTGCTCCGCTGGACGATATTTCTTGGACGAAATAAGGCCCCATTCCCCTTTTCTTTAGCTTCTTGGCATGCTGTTTAAGGGTGTATACTAAGACATAGTCGCCCGTTTTAAAGTCCTTGTTCTTGACATGTTTGTCAAAAAACTCTTTCTGTTGTCTTTTTTTTGCATATATGGCTGCTACAGCATTGAGTCATAACTCATCTAATTTTTCAAGGTCCGCTAATCGTTCTGGAAGCTCATGGACCGTCCAGTCCAATTGTGTGGCTACCCTTAGTGTGGGGATCAAAAATTCAATAGGCAACATTGCATTTAACCCATATACCATATTAAATGGTGAAGCATTGAGTGTTGTTTTATATGCAACTCAATAAGCCCACAATGCCGAATATAGCATTTGATCCCAATCCGTTCTTGTTTCACTAACCAGTTTTGTAAGAACTGTGCACAATATTTTGTTGGTCGCTTCTGCTTGACCATTGGCTTGTGGATGGTAGGGTGCAGTTTTGCGATGAATTACCATAAACTCATTTAAGAGATGTTGGATAACTTCATTTACAAAGTGTGTCCCTCTATCACTCACCACCTCGATTGGAAGGCCATATCGTGTAAACACAAATTCATAGAAGAATTGTGTTGTGGTTCTAGCGTCTGCTTTCATTGTGGCTTTTGCTTCCACCCATTTGGTCATGTAATCCGTGGCCACTATGATATATTGTGCTTGTGAACGATACGCTGGTGGAGTAATAGGACCAACAAATTCCAATCCCCATTTAGTGAATGCTCGAGCACTCATCATTGGTCTTAAAGGAATTTCGTCTCTTTTAACTAGTACCTTAGTGCGTTGACATTCATCACACCTTTTCATGAAATCTGTTGCATCTTGAATCACGGTCGACCACCATATGCCTGCAACCATAATGATTTTTACGATTCTCTTCGATGAAAAATGACCTCCTACTATGCCTGCATGAGCTTGTTCCAATAATGAAAAGTAGTCATTTTCATGAGGAACTAACCTCAGCTCGTCATCAGTTCCTCTTTTATACAATTGGTTACTAATGAGGGTATACCTATTCGCTTCGATTTGTAAAGCCTTTTGTCTGGCTTTAGACCAATCTCCTGGAAACTCCTTATTAGTCAGATATTCCACAATAGCATGACTCCATGTGGGTGCTACTATCACTTGGTATAATGTGGCATAATCCACAATGGTATTGGATGTGCAAAAGTTGCATTTATTGATGTAGTTAGCTACATCGCCTGCCATTCCTGGCCAATACACTCCAAGTCTTCTTAATTGTTCATAGGTCATTTGATTTCCTCGATGGAATCCCCCTGTTTGTGTATGGGCCTCCTCTAGATACGCGTCGTACTCTTCTGGGCCTATACACAACCTTAGAATCCCATCGTTTCCATGATGGTACATTCTTCCCGCAAGCATTGTGTAATTTTGTGCTTGTCTAACGTCTTCCACCGTGTGTTTGTCGTCAGGATTCATTCCATATGTTAGCAATGGAATAATTTTCTCTGACCATTTCGGTACCATCTCTATATTAAGCAGGTATGCATCTGGGAGATCATCATCTACCCCAGTAGCTTTTTCGCCATGTAGTAATCGAGAAAGGTGGTCTGCTCTTTGATGAGTTTTTCCTTTCTTAACTACTACCGTAAAATCAAACTCCAGCAACACAATGAACCATCTTACAATTCGTCCCGTGTTACAAGGTTTGTTTACTAAGTACAAGAGCGTGTGATGATCCACAAAAAATGTGAATTTGTTCGCAAGTAAGTAATGCCAAAATTTCGTTACCGCATATACCATACCCAATCCTTCGTCTTCCTTCTTATTTTCCAACTTCTCATCATCCGCATTATCTTTGTTTTCACATTGATGAGAAGAATCATAAAATTCTTCTCCCTCCTGCTCGATTTCTTTAGTGTGGATGTCCACATAGCTCACTATCTTAATCTCAAGTTTCGTTTTCGTTTTATTGATCCTCGTATTCTCAGTATCTCCATCGTTCTCGTCTTCCTCCACAATTTTGCTCAACATGTAGTATGGTATGATATCGTAGCCATTCTCGTCACAAAATTTGGTGGGAGTGACTTCATTGATGCATACTGGATCCAATGTAGCCAAAATTTGAGACCATTCTAGGGGTTTGAGCTTCTCTTCCAAAAAAGGTTCTCGTATATAGGCATCGTCTTCCAAGACCCTCTCTAGTGTCCTTTCATTGTGGTCAAATTCACTACATTGAGATGCTCCGCACATCCATATCTCCTTTTCCTTACAGAGCCACGCTGGGGCTTCTGATCCACTAATGGTGGCTGAGTCAAATTCTTCCACAGGTGTTCTCGTGACATCATGGTAGCTATGGTTTTTCATGTTTACACGTGTAGTGGTTTCAGCATGTCTTAGATACAAATAATCATACCCCCAGTCATGCACCATCTTGAGTTACCTCATGAACAACCTACCAAGGATAATTTCATAATTGTTCTTCTTTCCGAAATCTACTATGGAAAATGTATGTTCGTACTCTATGCTACATATTGAAGATACCACAATTACCTCAAGCAATCCTATAGGCCTTTCTATGTGCCCATTCGCTAGTTGCAATTTCATTCTAGTTGTTCGTATTGCTGGTTTTCCCCACTTTTTCCATAGAATTTTGGTGGCAATGGCAATGCCAACTCCGCTATCAAGTATGGCCTTAGTCTCTATGCCATTATGCTCAACTGGTAGAGTAGTGTTGCCATCTTCACCCTCACAATACTCTCCGACCTTGTTGAGTGGCACTGGTCTAGTGTTGACTTTCTTCGGTTCTGTGTCATTAATTAAGCTCAGTTTCAAAGAACTTAAGAGGCGTCCTTATACCAAATTTTTCAAGACATTTGTCCACTTCCATCCACATGCTTGGCCTAATTTTTAACAATTCTGCCAATGTGATTGTACACTTGACCAGAGTGGTCAACAAGTCTGTCAAGGTTTTAGTGTCCAATTGATTTGACCCTCCTATTATTTGAGAAGATACTCTTCGAATTTTTGACCTTGCCTCGTAGTCTCCTATGTATGGCGGCAAAGTTCTGAGTGATGCTGGTCTGCTATCTTTGGATGCGGCTGAACCATTATATCCTTGAAATAAATCCCATGGAGGCTTATTCAAGTTCAACTCCGAGAAAGGTGCTGACTTGACTGTTTTTGTCTCATATTTTTCTTGAGCTTTTCTCACCGTTTCCCATAGATCTTCATGCCAATTTTCTTCCATAATAGGTGTATATGGTGGAAAATCTTTCAGTGATTCATCAGTGCTATTAGGCACGATTCTTGCATCCTCTACATTAGGCAAGGATTTAACGTTTTCTATCTTGTCAGGTACCCTTTGTTTAGTTTTGAGAGTTGTTTCATTGTTTGGAGGTATTCTATCTCCCACTTCCATAGGTGGAGGCTCTAGTAAAGCTTGTGCAGTTTCAATGAGCTGCTTGCACATCTCTAGTCTCTATTTTTTTATCTCTCGATATGGATATGTCATCCACCTTTGGTCTAGAGTCTGTCTGTTCTTCAATCTTGCTTCATATGCTTGTTGCAAGATTGCATCTAAGGGTTCATTGACCTTATCCACCAATACAGACCCTCCTGAGCTTGCGCTTCTTGGTCCCTCCATTGATTTTAGAGAGTCGGACTCTCTTTGCTGTTTAAGTTGCTCTCGAGCTATTGTTAACTCAGCTTCTACATCTTTCTGTTTTCGCTCACATCTAGCTTTCATTTTCGCTCTTCGTTCTTTCCAAGGATTATCACGACTGACACTAGACTTTTCAGTCTTGATTTCTTCTTGATTCTCATTGTTACTCTTGGGCTGATTGTCATTTTTCCTTGTTTGGGCTCTCGTCAAGACCTTAACAGGAATCGGAGTTTCATTTTCTGACCCTCCACTGGAAGGCAGTGCTCCCAGCATATTCAAAGTAGTTTTTGCTCCTTTGCTTAGGTTCTTAGGGAAATCAGGGATCAAGTGAGTAATTCCACAATCGGTGCAATATGCGTTGACCCTAATGATTTCATCATGAGGACAGTCCCTCAGCCAATGGTCTCCACCACACTTGTAGCATGGTCCCTTAGTCTGTTGAGGTACTCCTTGAGCTCCTCTTTGTTGGTGTGAAAACCTCTGCCCGCTCATGCATCCGTTGGCTATGAACAACAGTGTTCTTTCATCCAAGCTATATCTTCCTTCCCCCGCTGCCCGTGCAATAGTTGGTGGTCCTGTATTTCCTATCATGCTCCATGGTTCTGGTGTGGAGGGTTCTTCCGATGGATAATAGACAGAGTTTTTCGCATATCCATTGGGCTCGTCGTAGTGTGCATGCATAGGCAGCGAAGACTTCTCATCCGATTCAGTTACTGTTGGTTTGTATCTTATGCCGAATGGTCGTAATCCTGGTAGGGGTGGTTGTTGTCCCAACACTGGTTGTGGTCTTTCTACACCTACAGGTCCTGGTAGGTTGCCTGTTTGATATCTAGGCATTGGTGGGACTTGAGGGGATGTCACCTGAGCTTGCGGATCATATGGTTGTTCTCTCACATATCCCTTGTTATAGTAACATTCCTTCGTCCCAATATGGTTTGTCCATTTTTGTTCAATCGAACACCATTTTGGCTATTTAGCTTGTGGTTTGGAATACAAGTTAATATTTTTAAGCACTTCCTCTACAAGCTGCTCTTGGCTCACCGCTACTTCTCCTTTTGGTGTTGTCATAGAAGACTTGCTTCCGCTTTGTTGCGAGAGGAATCATCGTCAAGATACTTGAACTCACCCTCTTTGTAGACCGCACAATTGTCCACAAGGTATAGAGCCTCCTTGGTTGACTCATTCAACGTCGTGCTCTTTTTCATATGTAAGTCCTTCTGGAGATCTACATTCCTTAGTCCTTGGATAAATATAAGCATAAGTCTGGCCTGAGTTGGCAGTTCTTCCACAGGGTAGAACTTAACATATATTTTTAATCAGAGGGCTGCCTTTCGCACAGACTCTCCATCTTTCTGTTTGAATTTATGGATTTGTGAGACTGTATTATGAGCTATTCCCCTTTGTGAGAATTCCTTGATAAACTCGTCAAACACTTCCTCCATAGACTCAAAGTCTCTTTGCTCCACTGAGTCAAACCAAGTAGCAGCATCATCTTCTAAGGTTAAACCAAATCCTGCAAATTGGGTAGGGAAGTCTAACACCTCTTTGGCTCTAATTACACGCACGGAGGCTGCTACATGATCTCTCGGATCCCTGCTTCTCGTGTATTTCTTGTTTACCCACTTTTGCACTTGAGAAGGTCTAATTCTACGATGGTCTACAAATTTCATCATGCGATCTCCCCGTCCTAGTCGATATACCTCCTCTGGTCTTATGTAGTGGCCAGGTTCCTCTCCCAATGGTGCTCCTAAGCCATAATTTGTAATAGTTCTTGCAAGAGATGGTTCATCTCTTCGAACTCGTTCTAGGGGTGGTCTTCCAGGCTCTGTTGACCCCTGAGTCTTTGGCTTACTCTCTCCTTGATACTGTGCATAGAGTGGTGGTTCTTGTAAATCCCTTAGCTCTCGTGCAATTTGATAACCCTCTCGGGTTCGGTCTTGTTCTAATGTAGTACTCTGTCAAAGCCATGCCTGCAATGATGGCTAAGTAGCTGGTTGGTCCTGGTAGTTGAACGTCGGTTGTCGGGTAGAATGTGAGGTAGCGTCATACTCTTCTGAAAAGGGATTTGTCGACTTGCTAGGGGTGTAGGTGGCTCTTGGTACTTCTTCGGGGCAATAGGTTGATGCTCTTGCAACTGTTGCCTTTTCAACCTCCTCTGGGAGAATACGTTTGTATTCTCGCCCATGCCTGTCAACAAAAACAATATCCTTCCCCATAGCAATTTCATAAGAGAATAAGTAAAGAACCTTGTCTTTGCTTAATTCGTTTGGGTAGGGTTCCTTGCATCGAAACCAAGAGACTATTCCCTCGCTTTCATACTTGTAAATCCCCACATTCTCATTATAGGTTGGGACCCTGGTTGTTTTCTTATCATACATAAAAAGCGCTCCAGGTCGATCAATGTTAGGACGCAGTTCTTGGGTTTTTGAAACCATTTTCCCTTTTGCCACGTTATCTCCATATCTGTTGTAATCCTCAGGGTTACTAACTATCAGATAGTGGTTCCCCTTTTCATCTCGGAATCTGTCTCCATCATCATAGACTCGAATTATCTCCAGTCTTTGAGCCGGTCTTTCTTCAATACAAATACACTTGTGTCCTCGATAGTGAGAATAAACTAAGGCTCCCCTCGAGTTTGTTCCTTCCAAGAAGATTATAGTGAACTTGGTTTCGTTTAAAGGATGTAGGGAGGTGCTTCCCCCCTGGCATTGGTCCTTCAGCGTTGAAACCTCCTGGCTATTGACTCCCCATCATGAAGAAGGACTTCTCCAACGAAGTGTCAGTATCACTGCCCTCTTCAATGATCGATGCTAATGGGTCTAGTCTCGTCTGAGTTACACTCTCTTCAGTGGACGTGGTGCTTACTTGACTTTTGACACTTTTAGCTCCTGACTTAACAAAGGCTCCCGACCTTAAATACATAAGAATGAAAGCTGGGTTGTAAAATTAAAGCTTACCTGGACTCCTTCTTCTTGTGCGGCTTTGTGATGATCTCCTTTTTGGATCTACACAAGTATGGTTAGTCTGTTCACAAGGGTTTTCCTTGAACCACGAAAAATCTTTCAATTATGTACAACAACCACTTAGTCACTCTTCTGGTGGTCCTATTCAAATATGAAATGATGTTTGGGATCTATGTGGAGAGTATGTCCTAGCAGTATAGTCACAACTTCCAAAATATGTCTGAATCACTACTATCCTAGTCTATCGCGATAGACGGACAACTTGCTCAGCATAAGTCAATTTAAAATTGTGACTTCACCCTTGAGTTCCTTTTACCCTCTATAGCCTATCCCTCAAGTTTTATGAAGTTTGGACACTTGGTTTGGGTTTTGGTCCCATTTTGGTATTTTGGTCAGAGCCTGATTCTCTATCTGGGCCTTAGATTGACTTTCAGTGATCTAAATGCCTTGAAATTTTGTGTGTATGTTGTATAGGCTCTGCTAAAGCTCTCCCTAGGGGAAATTTGGAAGATAAGGTCCTCAGCAGCAGTTTCCCTAGTCTATCGCGATAGACTCGGCATGTTCTCCACTTTTGGCATTTTTCTCAAGTTATCTCCACAACTGGTTCAACCTCTCCCTGTGTAGTGCATTGACAAAATTTTGCACTTTGGACATTTGTTCAAAGCCTTCTTGCCCTTGTCTCTAAATTCAGACTTTAAAACACCAATTTTGAAGTTTTGTGGTCAAGATGGTGTTCAGTTTCACTCAATTTTTGTGAGTCCCCTTGTATTGATGTGTTAAACCTGCGGTATAAAGGGTTTTTCCTATTGTTAGTCAATCACCAACTTCATCAATCTATCGCGATATACTAGGCAGAGAGAAATTGGGATTTGATTTTTTGTATGTTTCTGGACAGTTGTGTTCTCTTTGCCCATATAAGTCTATTCCTCAAGTTTTATAAAGTTTGGACTTATTTTGACCCTTGGACTCAAGAACATCACAAATTTCACTTTTCTATGGCAATTCACAACTCAAATGCACTTAATGTGATGCAAATTTGAGGACACTTCATCTTAAGCTTGTGAATATCAGTCGTACCACATGACACAGTCACTTTACCCAAGGCTAATGGTGATATCTCTTCTTGGCCTCTTTAGGTTCACTTAGTGTTTTCTTATGACAATCACCTGTTTCTTTTTGTTGGTTTTGGTCGCAATTTTTATGTTTTCTCAAGTGTTGGATCATAATATCCAATGTCTACTCTTTTCACCCCCTTAAAGGGTATATGGTGTGGGTTTTGCTGTCAAGGTAGGCAAACAACCTTATTGTTTCTTCTTTTTGTTTGTTTTGCGTTTTTACAGCGTTTTTCTACTCTATTTCTACACAAGTATAACAAGCAATCAAAACCAAAAAACCATAACTCCACATTATCCTACTTAACTAAATCTAACTAGTCATAGACCCTCGGCAAGACACAGGCTTCCTGGCTATCCACTAGACCTCAAGATACTCTATCCTGGATCTTGTTCTAAAAGTTTAAGCTCTCTCTAGTCGAAACTAAAGTAATCTAACCATCACACGAGTGACGTAGATCTCCCTACTTAAGGTCTTGTGTCCTCAACAGCCTCGTGAATGTTTTAGGGCAAAACTACTCCCCTGTTCATGCTCACAAGCATGACGCAGACAACATACTTATCATCCGATGACACAACTAACCCGTAGGTGCACGGAGGCAATCTTGTTAGATTGTCAGACTGAGGCCAATCTACACATACACACTTCTATGATGCATCAACCCTTGTAGAATGCAACCCACTCTATCCCCAAACACTCACAACACCGTTTACACCTCAAATGAACTCGGAATTGCATCAAACTTACTAGGCACCATCCTCTCAATAGGATATACTTACCTATAAGTCTAATCTTACCAGATTTGAACCCTAGTTATCTCGATTACAGTCGTGATAGACTCACAGGTCATAATCCAAAAGTGGGCGAAACCTAAGTTTATGAGTATCTATGTGTAGCTAATCTCTTTCTCATTCCATAAAGCACTTGATTGTTGAAAACAAACACTGTTTGTGCTACTTACAAGCAAAACAAGCTCGAGAAGGATCGATCGCGAACAGCTCAAAAATGTGAATGCCTGGCGTGGGCGCCTAGATCTCGGAGAGGCTACCACGATGGTGTGGTCACGTCATGAATTCAGTGAGGGAGAAGCGCGTAGTGAAGAGGATAAGACACACACTCTCTCTCTCTCTCTCTCTCTCTCTCTCTCTCAGACTCGTACGACACAGGATTAATATTCAAATGTTATTCAAAAAATGGTTCTAAGGTGACTTTTATACTTTAGTCACCTTAGCTCAAAAATGTACATGGGGTTCTCTTCCTCATAATTACAAAGTAGGAACAAATCTGGGTCCTGACTGACTGATTAATCTTTACATAACCCAGACAAGTGGATCAAAATGATAAGACATCTTTGACATAAGAATGGGAATTTGATAGGATTTACAAGGTGGGCTCATGACAATAGTTGGACAAGTTGGGCTCCAACAAACAATTAATTGATTATCGAACAAGAACCTGTGCCATGGATCTTAACATCCTTGAAATTTTTCCCTTTCAAAATAATATGGCCATTGGGTACCCACAAAATCCAATCTGGATTGCCAGATAATGAATGAAAAGTGTATCAAAAATTGCATCAATTGAGACTAGTAGACATGAAGCTAGCAAAAGCATCAATAATTTTTGAAAGCTGAATACTAAGTGTAGCAATATTTTGATAATATTTAATGAAGGTGAAACAAGAAAATTTTGGTTCCAAATGTACACACTAATTATAAGAAACACAAAGTATCCTTCAAGGCTTCTTCACATGCATAGCTATTGGAATTTTGGCTTCTTACCTCCCTTAGTTCTTCCATGTTTAAGACCTCAAAACTGGCTTTGTGAAGTCACGGAGGGGAGCTTAGATCGGCTCACACACGCACAAAGATACACGGACAGAGAGCTTACAGAGTACAGAGAGTTCTTTGAAGGGTTATCTCACAAGCTCATATTATTCACAAAAGTATAAGTGATTATATACAAAGAGTTAGTGATAATTGAGTTAGGCGGGCGGGCGGTCATATCCGTATAAGAGGCCACTTGGGCTTTAATCCCAACAACCTCCCACTTAAAGTCCAATATGGCGCTTTAAGTAACTGTAAATCTATGAACATAAATGTACAAACACTACAAAAAAAACAGGTGTCATCGACGCAGATATCGACGCGGCGCGTCGCTATCTGCGTCGCTGTGAAACCAATCGCTATTTGCGGCACCCATAGCAACCCGATAGCGACGTGCATAGCGACGCACATATCGACGACCATAGCAGAATTTTTTTTTCTTGGGCAGAGGGCAGGTAGCTTGGCCTGTGCCCAGTTAAAAGATGGACACAGCCACAGCTAGACTTCCTGCCCTCTGCCCAAGAAAGCGAGCAGCACCAAAATATCAACCATGCTCCCGCGCGCAGAAATTTCGGCAGAGTTTCCTTTGTTTTCACATAAACTTAAAAAAAAAAAACCATATCATATATACGCCTCCTACATGCTATCCATGTAGGATCTCACATGAGATTTAAGGCCAATGAAAGACAACGTCCGTACCAACTAAAAAGCATATCCATAACTTAAAAGCATAACCATAATGAACCATAACCATAACTTAAAACCATAACCGGCTATAACCACTTTGATCAAAATCATAATGCACGCAGATAACCATAACCATAAACAAAATTAACAATAACCATAAGCATAACCATAAAGAGAAACAATAACTGTCTATACAATGACAGTGACAATAATCATAACCATAAGGGAAACAATAACTATCTGAACACTAACTGCCTGTACAAAAAAGAGACACAGAAGCGTGTCTTTGTCTCACATACAAAGCATATAGATGAAATCTGGTCCACTAATGACTAGGCGTCGCAACCTACACGTAGGACAACTCACAAAATTAGTATTGATATTACTTCACATATACTGACTTAATTAAATCAACTCACACATATTAACATCTCACCTCAAGCGATCAGCGAGACTGTAAGGCCTCCCAGTCTACAAGCTCTCTTGAAGCTTCAAGATCATTCAGTACTTCATAGATACCTCTAGGATATCCATCTGAATCCTCCTCGCGTGATGGAGCTCGATGCATCGCAAGATTCTGCTTTTATACAAAAATCAAAGTAATAAGAATACATGATTCATCGCGTTTAAAAAAATGCCTTTTTAAGATTGGATTAGAAACTCACAAATTCATAGCGAAAGGTGTCGAAGCCTCCGCTGCCAAGATGAGATGTCCCTGTAGTCATCTGTCGTACCTACACGGCCTCACGCTGCTGTCTGAAATGCGTGGCCGCTGTCCGCTCATCCTCCCTGATCTGCAGCCACGTCTCGTGGGGGATGCCCGAAGGCTTCCGAGCTACATCTTGTCGATGTTTGATGGTGTCCTGTGCAACACCCTTGATCCACCGCGCCGAAACAACGGAAGAACCCGAAGCAGGTTGGTACTCTCTCAGGATGGTCTCCACTATGTAAGTGACTTTTTCCTTTTCTTGCTGATCCCAAGAAGTCAGAATGCTGGTCGAAAACTGCAGCTCCACGAGCTGGCAAATCCGCTGTCGCATCTCAGTTCCGACTCTATCCATGTCAACAGAACCATCTCCCCGTACAGTATAGAGCTTGAAGGCACTACGATCATGTGCCCCCCAAGGTGTCCGAGGTGTGCCAAGAGGTGTGTCGAGAGGCATGCATGTGTAAGACGGGGGTTGTGAGCGAGGAGGGGTCGAAGCATCTATGGACGCTCCTCCATAGCAACCACCACCTCCACCTGATGATCGCAGAGATCGGCGAGTGCGCCTGTGCTGCGGAGATGAGGACGTACCCTCCTCTGCCCCACCCCTAGGTGTCTAAGCGGCCGTGATGGGAGAAGAAGCGTCATACCCATAGGCGTCCCCCCCCTAGGCGTCGGTCCCTCGGGTGTGAATCCCGGAGGCGTAGTACCCGTACCTCTGGCTACCCAGTACTGAGAAGCCTATGCCATCTGAGCAGGCGTCATCCGTGTAACGAAGCCCATGAATGCATATGCACTCATGGAAGCGAGATCTGGAATCTCGTCTGCCATACTAAAGTCCTGCACAAAGAAAGTAAAATAAAGCGTTAGAACACAGTTGTTTAAATTAACTTTAAGCTTAATTTTAAATCAAAGTCTTCACACAAACACTTACAGGCCTAGGCCTCGACGAGTGAGGCATCATCGATAAGATCTTGCACCGTATCATTGTCTATCTCTAATTGCAAACATAACTCTGCCCCAACTCGTTCTAGTAGATTGTCTTTATCTATTGCATCTTCATCTACAAGTGTCAATTCTGGCTCGTCTTCGTCATCCCTCGTATATCTGTCAGCTTCCTCTGCCATACCTTAGTCCATCTCATCTAATGTCACAGTAGTATGGACGTTGTCTGACTGAATTTCCTCCAGGAGATCTTGCCCTTCAAATACTTGTTTATTTCTTGGAGCAACCTGGACCACAAACCACCATTGTCGCTCTCGAGGGTATGGTACAAAGACCACTTGCTCGCAATGTTTGGGGAGAGCAAATGTGTCGCTCGCATCTGTCCAAGTCTTTGTAGAATCTATTTACACAAGTTTGTTTCCATCTCTGCGTACCGTTGCATTGCGACCAGAAGTAATCACCTTGAACCACTTCACATCCAACAAAAACATCTCAAACCGCCTGAAGCTTACTTTCAGGATATCTGACACCAGACCACAGTAATCCAGGTTGCTAGTGCTCTCATTCATGTCTCTAGCACTGGCCTTGCTCTTTTGCATGAAACTAACCATTACCCCACTGTCAAATGTGTTTCTTCTACTGTCAATTTTTTGTGTTCTAAAATGCTTTCCATGCGACCAGAGTGCCATGCATGTATGATACTTCCAGTCACATCCAATAGCCAGCTCTTCTTCTTCTAGAGATATGGGTTCTCCGATTTGTCGAGCTGCTCTCAATGTCTTGTCCAACCATGCCATTTTAGGGAATTCAGGTAGAGGAGCGAGATAGTCTGGCAAGGATAAGCCTCTAGTCGTTTGACTTCGCCTGAAATCCTGTCGCTCTAGATTGCATCTCTCTTTCTCTTATTTGTACCTTTCAAGCCATTTTTGCATCGGCGCTGAATTTAGTCTACAGAACTTCATGATCTTTTCTTGCATGGCCATGTTCATTTTCTTGGGCACCCCTTGCCCTTGCGGCTCCTCTCCCAGCAGTCTTGCATCCTCCTTATCGCTCCACAGTCGAGGCATTTCTGGGTCAGAAACGGATAGAAATTTGGTCGTCAATACAAGAGACTCTTGCACCAGCCATCCTTCTGCCATGCTCCCCTCTGGACGCGCTTTTTGGTGAACAAAACCCTTAAGTGTTTTCATGAACCGCTCTAGAAAGAACATCCAACGGCTGTGGACTGTACCTACCACTGCAACCTCATCTACTAAATGGACGAGCAAGTGCATTTGGATAGTTAGGCAGCTCGTGGGTAGATACTTCTCAATCATGCAAACTGCCTCAATGGAGTTAGCCCTTGCGACTGCAATATATTCCTCCCGTATCTCCTTGGAAGAGATCCACCGCACTAGCTCTGAAATCTTGTATATGCAGGTCCTCACTTCCTCCGTTAAACACCCCTTGATCGCAATTGGAAGAATGAATTGCAAGAACTTATGCCAGTCGTGCGATTTCAACCCTGACAGTTGATCTTCACGGGTGAATGCTGTCTTGAGACATTGCATATATCCTGTTGGCGTCCTGAACTCTGAAATCACCCTTTTCACTCGTTGCTCTTCATTTTTTAGCAATACCCATGGCGCTCTTGGAAGTTTTGTTTGACCAGCTGCATTGGTGAAAGGCCACAGCTCTGGCATCTTTCCAACCAACTGCAAATCATCTCGTGAAGCTCGATTGTCTTTCATTCCCATGATTTTCTTCCAGAGGAGCTCTCCCACATTCTTGAATATATGCATTGGATCCAGCAAATGGTTAATTAGTAGATCACCCCAGTACGGCAACGTATGGAGAATGGACAAACGTTTCATTCCTAGAACAGGTTGCCCCTCATGTTGCTCCCATCGGCGACGCCACTCTTGTACATGCATAGGACGACATTCGACGCGACCAAGCTGGCCTTTGTGCAAGTGATGGCCATCTGGAAGATAACGGTGGTGGCCTTGATAAATTGTCTTTCGAAGAGAGGTAGAATAGCACACATCCAAAGACTGCCCGCAAATTGGACATGCATTGTATCCCGAAGTTGTTAGTCCTGCATATATCAAAGCATGAATCAGGCCAAGGCAAAGGGCTTTCAAATAGCGAGAATTTTGTAAATCAATAACCATTACCAGAAGCTTCTCCGTATCCTGGCCAATCATGCATAGTCCACATAAGAAGTCCATGGATCCTTGCATGCTGTTGTCCTACTCGTTCAACCGCATCTGCTATGTCGATCCCATGCCATAACTCCTGGAGCTCGTCAACTAGTGGCTAGATAAACATCCATGTTTTTTGCCTTGAACTTACCAGGTACAATCAAGCTTAAAATCAAATGACCCTTCTTGATAGCAAGCCACGGCGGGAGGTTGTAATTGATAAGGCACACAGGCCAAGTGCTCCATGACGAGCTTCTCAAGCCAAATGGATTGACTCCATCCATTGCCATGCCCAAACGCAAATTGCGTGGTTCACTCTTAAAATGTGGTCAGGTATCTTCAATGTGCCTCCAAGCCTTCGAATCAACGGGCACCCTAAATGTTGCGTCAGGGGATCTATTCGTAGAATGCCATCGCATCAACTTTGCAATGGAACCACAACAAAACATGCTTTTTATCCTAGGAATAATAGGGAAATGCCGCAACACTTTAACTGGCACTGTCTCGCCAACTACATCTTGTTTGTAGCACATTGCTCCGCACTTAGGACACGATAGAGAATCTGGGAATTCATTGCGAAAAAGAATGCAATCATTTGGACATGCATGAATCTTGTTGTAGTCCAAGACAACTGAGGTCAGAAGTTGCTTTGCGTCTGGCCTAAAGGGGGGCATTTCATTGCCAGCCGGGAGAAGTTGCTCCCGCAATAACCTGTTTAAGCCACATTAAATTAAAAAGCTCTCCGAGCACATCACTGTTGCAATCGAAAAATCTCTTTTGTAAATTACGTACCTAAACAAAGCAGTGACGCTTGCATCTGACCACCCGTACACTGACTGAAGATTCAAAAATGCCACACAAGTACGAAGAACAGATATTTTGGTGCCTTCATAGATTGGTTGACGTGCCAACTTCCTCAACATGTCTTCAGGAGATAGGCGCATGGCTTCTGGTGCTGCTTCGTTTGTGTTCTCCTCGCTTGTCTGGAAGAAGGCATCCAACATCTCCTCCATGCCGTTGTCTTCTGTCTGTAAGCCCTTTTCTGCTTCCATCCGTGGCTCTATATTGGTCGGACCTTCACGCATAATCTTTTCTCTCTCTCTCTCTCTCAGATGTAGGTGCCATGTCGCGAAAATCAATGCCCGTTTCGTAGGAGTCGTATCGCAGATTCTGTACGGTTTCTCTAGCAAACTCTCCGTACTTGTGCACATGCTCATTACATATCCTATGCTTGCGCAGGATTTGATACTTGAAGAGCGTGCACGAGCATGCAATCTTTTCCTCCATGTTAGTTGATGATGTTGCCATCTACAATGATTATGAATGTTGTTTTAATATATATATATATACTCCTCACAATGTAAACTACCTCGCATTCTCTAGTCTTGCCCAATCTCTGCACACCTCGGTCCAGAGGTGTACGGAGATCAGGATCACCGGGTCAAAATCTCGTCTTTATTGGTCAAATCCTATATGGGTAGACACATACGTGCACTCCCAGGTGTACATGGCAATGCATGTAGCAGACAAAACCCATTTGCCTCTTTTAGTTCCATAGTTTCTTCTCTGTCTACGAACCCACCTGCCTCCATTCCGAGGTAGCCTGTCAGAGAAAGCTTTCCAATGCCGCACTTGATGAAAGCACAAGCCATGGAAGTTCTTAGCCCAATGAAAGTTTTCTACCTGATTGTAAACCGGACGGGGCCTCCATGTCCAAGCCAGAAGATAATGTGGAGATGGATGAGAAACTTGCGAAAGATTCAGAAGCCTTGCATGGTTCTTACTCAGAAAAGCGATCTTGATCTCTCTTTCTCTCTCGATCTCACTCTAGCTCTCTCTCTTTCTCTCTCTCTCTCTCTCTCTCTCTCTCTCTCTCTCTCTCTCTCTCTCTCTCTCTCTCTCTCTCTCTCTCTCGATCTCGCTCTCGATATCTCTCTTTATCTCTCTATTTCCTTATTTTCCTATCTCTCTCTCTGTCTCACTCTTCACTTCCCTACCTCTCTCTCTCTCTCTCTCTCTCTCTCTCTCTCTCTCTATATATATATATATATATATATATATATATATATATATAATATATATATATAGAGAGAGAGAGAGAGAGAGAGAGAGATAGGAAATAGAGAGATAGAGAAAGAGAGTTATATATATAATATATATATATATAACTCTCTTTCTCTATCTCTCTATTTCCTATCTCTCTCTCTCTACTTACCTCTGTCTCTCTCTCTCTCTCGCTCTCTACTTCCCTATCTCTCTACTGATCGAACGAGCGACTGAGCTAGGGAGATCGAGACGTCCACGACTGCGGAGGACTACACAACATCGACAGAGGCTGCATCAGAGGATCTAGCTAGGTCACTTTGGTTCGACATGAATACCGCCCGGTCAGACTACTTACCATGGAGGAGATTGATGAGATCCGCCAGCGACAGCTCCTGGATCTCCTATGATCTACCTACCCCAGCTAGCTGGTCTAGCCGTTTAGTCCATACCCAGCAGTTTATGATTCCATAATATTTTATTTTGTCATCTTCTTACTCTGACTTTGTATCAGATCCATCACATTGTAACTTTCTTGTCTCATGTCTCATAGGTCACTTTGGCCTTTCGAAGACGTTAATATAACATTTCATTTCATTTCTCTCTTTAACTATTTTTCTTTAATTTTAATTTCCTAAGCATACATTAATTCTCTATCTCTCTCTCTCTCTCTCTCTCTCTCTCTCTCTCTCTCTCTCTCTCTCTCTCTCTCTTTGATTACCTACACACACACACACACACATTTCTCTCTCTCTCTCTCTCTCTCTCTCTCTCTCTCTCTCTCTCTCTCTCTCTCTCTCTCTATTTCCTACACACACACACCTCTCTCTCTCTCTCTTTCTCTCTCTCTCTCTCTCTCTCTCTCTCTCTCTCTCTCTCTCTCTCTCTCTCTCTCTCTCTCTCTCTCTCTCTCTCTCTCTCTCTCTCTCTCTCTTTCCTACACACACACACACACACGATGTAGAGAGAGAGAGAGAGGGGTTGGGGGGGGGCATAATACCTGCGCAGCAGGTGGAGGCCAAGATTTGAGCAGAGCGCAGGCGAAAATGGCCCCTGCTGCTCACGGGTTTCGCTTTTTTCCCCCAAATTTTTTGGCGTCGCTATATGCGTCGATATACGCATCGCTATACGCGTGGGAAATAAAGCCTTTCCACGTGTATATCGACGTACGTTGTGACGTGTATAGCGACGCCCGCTAATTTCGTCGATATACGCGCGTCGATATCTCCATGCTATGTTGTAGTGAAAGATTTACATAGCTGCCATCTATCCAATGCCCAATGACTCACAACAATGCACAAAGCCCTCTCCTGGAAGTCTCTTTGTGAGTAGATCAGCAGGATTTTCCTTGATGTGGATCTTCATCAGTTGTATTTGCTTGTCGTCAAGTACTTCCCTACTGAAGTGATATTTCAAATCAATATGCTTAGTCTTCAAATGGAACAGTGGATTCTTTGCCAATTGTATAGCACTTTGACTATCGCAATATAAATCTGGCATACCTACTTTGATTCCCAAGTCCGCTACCAATATACCAAGCCAAATAGCTTCTTTGCATGCCTCATTTGCTGCAACATACTCATCTTCTGTAGTAGATTGCATAATACAATCTTGTAATCGAGATCGCCATGATATGGCACCTCCAGCCAATGTAAAGACATAGCCTGATGTAGATCTCCTCTTATCCAAGTCTCCTGCATAATCTAAGTCAGTGTATCCTTTGACACTCAAATCCTGACTACCATAGCATATGCGCATACTCTTTGTATGTTTTAAGTATCTCTTGATACCTTTCACTACCTCCCAATGTTTCTTGTCGAGATTTGACATATATCTGCTAACCACTCCCACTGCAAATGCAATATTCGGACGTGTACCAATCATTGCATACATGAAACTCCCACATGCAGACACATAGGGCACCATGATATCCATTTCAACCTTTTCAACCTCAGACTGTGGGCAATCTTGGTTGCTTAGTTTCACATATGACAGCAACGGTGTCATCAATTCCTTTCCTCTGTCCATATGGAAGCGTTGCAACACTTGTCAATATACTCTTCTTGAGATAAGTAAAGCATCTTCTTTGACCTATCTCGGTGGATACGCATACCCAGTATATGACTTGCCTCACCCATGTCTTTCATGTCAAAAACCTTTGCCATTTTTGACTTAAGAGCTAAAATTTCTATCATTTATCTACCAGCAAGTAACATGTCATCCACATACAAGATGAGGATTATCAAGCTACCATCCTTATCTTGTCAAGTATACAGGCAATGCTTGGTCTCACTTCTCTTGTATCCTTGAGAAAACATAAATTGGTGAAACTTCTTGTACCATTCTGTTGGGTCCTGTTTCAAGTCATAGAGACTCTTTCTCAAATGACATACAAATTTTTCTTTGCCTTTCTCAACATACCCTTTTGGCTACTGCATATAAACCTCCTCATGCAAATATCCATGAAGAAATGCCGTTTTCACATCCATCTGATGTAAATGCAGATCATGCTTGGTAACCAAAGCAAGTACACTTCTCAATGTTGTCATCTTGACAATTGGTAAAAAGACTTCATTTTTGTGTTCTTGCTTAAAACCCTTAGCAACCAACCGTGCTTTGTATTTTGTCCATCAGGAGGAGTAAGCTTATACCTGTAAGCCCACTTACAAGGTAGAGCTTTATTTCCCTTTGGCAATTGAACGAAATCCCACGTTTGATTCTTATGCAATGCCGTCATCTTTGATTGCATGGCCAACTGCCATTTTTTTGAGTCAACCACTTGTAATGCCTCCTTGTAACAAGATGGTTCTCCACAATCCGTGAGCATGACATAATTTAGAGGTAGCACATAACGATCAGGTGGTTTGGAGACACACTCAAAACGTCTCACCACAACTGATTATGCCTCTCTAGCCACTATAGGTTATTCCTGAGCCTGACCATGCTGTCTTCAAGAAGTAAACCCATACTCTGCGAGAATAGTCGTCTATAAAGGTACAAAAGTACGTTGCTCCCCCTAGTGACAAACTAGGCATTGGTCCACATAGATCATTGTGCACAATAGCTAACCGTTCGTCCCTATGATTCCTCTTTGATCTATGCAGTTATTTTGTTTGCTTACCATAAACACAATGCTTACAAAACTCAAAATCTTGAAATGAAAATCCATTCCATTTCTCTTATTGACATATGTCCCAGCCTACGATGTCACAGTGACATACTTGGCTGCTCAATCACATTAATTACATGGTTTTTAACCCCTGAAACATGTAAAGTGTACAGAGTTCCTGACTTGCTTCCATGTGCTACAGACATCAAACCTTTGGAAATATTCCAAGTGTTGTTACCAAAAACTATCACATAACCCGCATCATCCAACTTCCTTGTACTGATCAAGCTCTTTCGGATTGCTGGAACATGTCTGAAATTCTTGAGTCATAAATAAGAGCCATTCTCAAACTTCAATCGCACATCTCGCACTCCAAGTATGTCACAAACCTGCTCATTGCCAAGTCTGACATAATCTTTAGTAGCCACATATGATGTAACCCACTCTTTGTGCGGAGAAACATGTAAAGATGCCCCTGAGTTGATAATCCAATCTCTCATAGCATGTCCATCCTCTCTAGTCAAGAAAACAAAATCAAAATTTCTTGTGAGGAAGATGTCACCAGCCGCTATACCAAAATCACTGTTTGAACCAGATCCTGTGACATTCACCTCTTCAATCTTCACTGAACTCTTCTTTTCATCTTGCTCAGAACTCTTTGTTTCGCCTTTTTCTTGTTTCCACTTCGTACAGTCTCTCTTCACGTGACCCTTCTTGCCACAATGGTAGCATTTTATATCATCCTTTGACTTTGAGTCACGAGATTTACTTCGGTTTTGTGCCTTCTTACCCTTCTTCTCTTTAGACCAAAGCACTATTGCCTTTGCCTTTGTCAATGTTCTTCCTATTCACTTCCTCTGTGAGCAAGCTGCCTTCTACATTGGTACTTGTAAGACCTTCTCGCATGACAGTATTACTTAACGTTGTGCAAAAAGTATCCTAATTGTCTGACAAAGTGATTAAGAGAAACATAGCCTTCACTGAATCTGGAAAGACTATCTCCTGTTTTGTTAACTGGCTAAAAATGATGTGAAATTCATTGAGATGATTTGACATGGCTGTCCCTTCCTTCATCTTCAAATCCACCAATTTCTTGAGCCAGTAAATCTGAGAAGCAACACTTTGTTTCTTGTACATACCACATAGCTTTTTCCATACGCCATATGCTATAGTCTCTTTTGCTATGTTGAAGTAAACATTTTCAGCCTGTGTCAGCATGATTGTGGAACAAGCTAATTCGTCAAGCTCTTCCCACTCATCTTCAGCCATACCTTCTAGTTTCTCCCCTTTGAGCTTCAATGTCTTCACTTGTTTTTTCTACACCAAAACTTGCGAAATCTGTTTCTTCCAGAATGGAAAGCTTGTGCCATCCAACTTCTTTATGTTGTAAAGAGTGTCACTTTGAGAAGATACCATGTCTGCCAAACTGTTTACTCCTGGGAAAAATTTGGTAGAGTTTCCCCTGTAAACTGGCCTCTGTAAACAATAAACAAGCTATAAAAAACAAGCTGAACACCTCTCCTCAAGAACTGTCAGTATTTTGAAAAAAAAATTGACAGAGTCTCCCCTGTAAACTGAGCTCGGAAAACCAAAAGATAGCTCAAAAACAACCATAAATAGATGACCAATGAAAAATCTAAAAATCTCTGTAATATGCTATCTTGTAAGCATACACTGTATCCTGTCTAGGCGATCATAGAACCTGTATATGTCTCAAGAGTGAACCCTGAACAATGCCTGAATAGCCTGATGCATAAGATGCAATCTAGTGTCTATACAAAGTCATAAATCCTATGGGATAAAAGTCACCGAAGAGGATGTGTGTAGAGGGAACTCTAGCAACCTAATCCACCTCACACTGGATAACCCAGTCCCCAGTGATTGGCTTCAAAAAACCTCACACACGACCCTCTCAGATGGCTCTTCACACTGCCCAGAACTAGCGTACATCCTACAATAGACCAATCACTGTCCTGTGACCACTGCGGCGGTCTGTCTGCTAGTGTAACTCACAACTAGCAGACCCACAATCACAGTACATCAATCTGCAATACATGCCAGTGGTGTCAAGCTGTCGTATGGCCACACCTCCCCTAGAACCTGGCAAGCACAAGAAGTAGCAATGCAGACTGCAATTTATATATCTGATAATATATATGTGTACCTGGTCTATAGATGATGCTTTGAAGACTAATGAGTGATGAATGTCGATGCCGACCACCTCCCGCTTTCCAATCTACACAAGACGGGTTTCTTTGAGGCAGAAACCTATCTTTTGATGTAGTGCTCAGAACAAAACTCTGAGGGCATAAACAACTTCAAAAGGGGGGTAAAACCCAAGGTTGCCTAGTGGAAATACTCTCGGAACGTAGAGTGTGAATTTCCATGCTTCGGATCTAGAATATTCTTGAAAAGTGCGTGGGCGCGATTACGTGAAAACGCACTGAACCAAGCTCTGATACCAATTGAAGTCATGGAGTGGATCTTACATCGACTCACACACACAGAGATACACAGACAGAGAGCTTACACAGTAACGCAAAGAGTTCTTTGAAGGGTTATCTCCCAAGCTCTTATTATCCACAAAAGTATAAGTGAGTATATACAAACAGTTAGGGATAAGTAAGTTAGGCTGGTGGCCAGCCATATCCGTATAAGAGGCCACTTGGGCTTTAATGCCAACACTTTGAGTAGGATTGTACTTTTTTTTCAAGTGGGAGGGGTTGTTTTAGCTTTGCCAATCACGTGCATTTGAAACACATGCCAGAAATAAATATGATTTAATCCCTTCTTCACCAAACATAAGATCATATAAATGAAAAATGACAAGTTTTACATGTTCATTCTTCAAGAACTTTTAGATCGGTTGTGATATTTCTCAGACTCGTGAGTGTTGAGTGGAGATCAAAGACACACTTTCCAGGTCATGACATGAAAAAAGCCAAAAAAATGGGCATAAAGACACTTGCATACAATACTAAGTATCCCACATTTAGCAGCAGACAATAGACTGTAACGAAAGTAGTTTATGCATCATCAAAAGCACCAGCTTTTAGTACAATGATAAGTACATCGAGCAAAAGAGTCGATAAGTACATTGAGCAAAAAGAGTGCTAATCCTAGTCATAAATGCCAAAATTTATTGATAGAAAAACTTATACTAAAATAGCCAAAAGATGCAAAAGCTGGGGAGAAGGCTCAATTGCAGGTTTACAGCATTAGGTTCAACAAAACGTACAAGGTGTAGCATTATCAAATAGATCGCAAGTAATTGTACAATTGCCTTGAGATTTGATACATCAGGCAAAAATTTCCACATCAAAAACACGATGGAATCTACACGGAAATATTTATAGATCTACTCCTTGTCTTGCTCCATAGAAAAAATACATCATCCCAAGGAACATCTGAAGTATTTTGTGGTCCATGCAAGCCTATGAACATAAAGTTCTCAAGTGTTTCTATGTTCATGTGCATCCTTTGAGATGTTTTTATGGTGTTAATTTTGAAGAGAGAATTCATGCTCCACTACAACCAAATTTATTGGAACTACAAAGAGAATTCCCCAAAGCTTCATCAGGTTTGGAAAGGAGTCCTGCATAGTCATATCATCCTTGCATACTTTCCATGCATCTCGAAATCTTTTATGCTTGAAATTGCTGACTAGAACCGCTGTGAAAGAATCAAGCTCCCCCATGCAAATCTTCGCATCACCTACTAAGCTTCTAAATTGGTTGAGCAACTTTTCCATCTAGAATTTGCTACAAGTCTCCATCTCTAGCTCTTCAAGGTTTGGGTAATGCTTAGGACTCAAAAGTTTACATGCATCAAAAGTAGGCATATTCTCTTGCATCCTGGTCCTCAAATTCTCCACAATTTTTTCAACAAGCGCTTTTCCAAGATGTAGAAAATCTTTGAAAGAACCACCACTGATACTTCCTACAATGCTTCCAAACTTAAGCTCATGGATATGAAAGTCTCTAGTAACATCAATGAATTGGATATCCCGGTTGCTGGATTGCTCTACAAACTTCTGTAAATGCTTTGACCCACAATTCCTTGAGTCCATGAGAAACTTCTTCTCCAAGTTCTTTAATGTAGCATCAGCATAACCTGATCTACTAGCTATGTCGACCATGTTTGATATAAAGTGGAAATTCAAAACATTAACCTTTGTATGTACATCAACAAGAAGACGGATAAAGAACTAATTTGCATACACCATGCACTCATCATATATACTTGGGCTCTCCTTTCCAAATTTTGTGATCAAGGCAGGCATGACCCTCACCATGCGCTCCATAACCTGACCTCGTGATAGCCACCTCACAGTATGGATCCACATAATTGATAACTCGGGAAAATGTAGATCTCCCTCCATTATCTTTAAGTCGTCCATTCTTTTTCTTGATGCATGAAGCCAAGCATAGATGCTTCTACATAACTTATCCAATTGCACAAGCTTAGGAAAAGAACCAACAGCTTGGCTTGCTGTAAGAATTTCTCGATGTGGAGGACAATGCACTGGAAGAAGATGCCAAATATCTTCTCTCGTTCTTGTTAAGAGTCAGCCTCTGCAACCCATCATAACTAAGTAGCCATCAGCCACAAGAGATACAATTCTTCGAAGGCATAGGCCCATCTCTTTGAGCAATTTGATAATAGCAGCGTACTTTGCTTTTGCTCCGCATCATCCATTTTGATGGGCCTCACAAAGGCCAGATGATTGTCACCTCTACCTTCGTCTTTCAAGTAGTTTATGCAGAGAATCATGTGCCCTTCTTTTTCCCTGTCAGTGCTATCATCTACCATCATAGAATACCAAGGACTTGCCTAGACTTCTTTGCACAAAGCATTTCAAATTACATCTTTAATTGCTTCACAGAATTCCATGCTAGAGATCCTATTCAAATAGTTTCCATAAGCTGAATGCTTAGGCATATTAGATATACCTTGCTCTATTTGGTGAAGGCATAGCTTTTCAAAAATCTCCATAGGTCCAACACATTTCACAACAAAATACACCTGCCACATGAGAGTGATGACCCTCACCTTCTCTTTATCCTCAAAACTGGCCACATATCTGGAAGAGGAATACAAACTCAGTTTTCCTTGTTTGCCTACTTTAACATTAGTCTTGTAATGAGCCACAAAATTGGCTGAAGGCACTAAAGTGGCATAGGTCAGGATTTTACTAAACAAGCCATAACTTTTGTATACCGCATCAAAATTTGGTGAAACTTCTTAAGCAAGGATTGGATACACAACACAAGCTTCCAAACTCAAATTCTACTTAAAAATACAAAAAATATAAAAATTGTTTTTAAAAAATGAGTAAAATTTATGAAAAACTGCACCATACTACCTAGCTTTGATGAGTACTAGAAGTTGTCAATCTTTATAAATAGGTCATAAAAGCTTCATGACTCTAGTACATACCTATAACGGATTTTTTCAAAGAAGTTTGGGTGTGCTTTGAAAATATTTGATCCAATTTTGAGAGAAAATTGGAAAAAAACATCCATCTTAACATAGTCCTTGAAGTTGACCATGAGAAGTGACCCTTAGCTATTTGTTTAGCTTTGTAGTATTTTTTATCAACTTATGATGAGTGTTGGGCATACTTCCCCCAAACCATATTTTAATTGAAATTTTTTGTAGTGTCAAAATAATTTTGTACAAAAGTCTCTCAAAGCCACCAAAGTGGCTTTTTTTTTACAGGACTAGTGTTAAGGCTGCCATTTTGTGCTCATCAGATATGTTGTGCTCATTTAAAGAAGGGAGTTGAATTGTGCAATATCCTTTGTTGGAAAAATGATTCTTGCTTTTGCTGTATGCATAGCACTCGCATTTAATTTTTTGCCTTCCTGCATCTACAATTGGATATGCTCAGGAATGTTCAAATTGCCAAGCTGGCCTCCATCACCTTTGCTTATTGGACTTCAATACTGGTTCTTCCATCTCTTCTTTCTGGATCTTCTTGCTTTTATTCATTGTCATCTTCTCCTATTGTTGGTCCATCCCCAAAAATCTCTTCTATGACACGATCACGCTGCTCCTGCAATTCTGCTTATTTCTTGTTGTTTCTATCTCCAATGACCTGGTGAAATTTTGATAGGTCTGCTTGCTTCCGCTTCGTACCAATTATCTTTGTTTCCATGTTTGTCAGAGACTAGCAATTACCAAAAGAGAAACATGCCAATTAAAGCTGATTTGGCACACTTGAAAGTGTTTGGCTGCATAGCTTACGTGCATGTACCACATGAGTTGCGTAGGAAATTGGATCCTAAAGTAGAGAAATGTATTCTTGTGGGATATGCCCTTGAACAAAAGGGGTACAGGTGCTACAATCCTACTACACGAGAATTACGAGTGAGCAGAGATGTAGTCTTTGATGAGATGAGCAGCTGGTACAATAATGCACATGGCACTATTGGGGCTGATGTAAAAGATGATGTGGTTGTAGAAAATGTGAGGCCACAGTCACAGGTTTTGAGTGGACCACAAGAGGCCTCTTCTCGTGGCTCTGTTGAGAAGCCATGGAATGGTAGACTACTACGCAGGTTACTCCACTAGAAGTTACAGGGAATGTATCACGAAAAGGAAACGAAAAGGTTGATGAACCTCCCTTTATGGCTGATGCATCATCAGGTTTTTCACATGTAGACATGGATTCAGATGGTTCTGAACAAAGTCTGATGAGGAATTTGGAACTCTGGGTGTCAGGACACCTGGTGTAAGGAAAGTACAAGAAGATGCTAGAGGGCAAAGGAGTGACCCAGGACCGCGCAAATCTAACAGAGTCAAAAATACAGTTCAAAAACTGACTGATGATGGGTATCTAGCGCATCACCAAGCCTACGTGGCTAAGGTGATACAGGATGTGGAGCCCACATGTTTTGAGGATGCAGTTGGAAATGTGCATTGGGATGATGCAATGAATGAAGAGATAACAGAGTCAGAAATCCAGTTTAGAAATTGACTTATGATGGATATCTAGTGCATCACCAAGCCTACGTGGCTAAGGTGATACAGGATGTGAAGCCCACATGTTTTGAGGATGCAGTTGGAAATGTGCATTGGGATGATGCAATGAATGAAGAGATGGCTGCATTAGAAGCAAATGACACATGGGAGTTGGTGCCATTGACAACTAGCAAGAAAGCTATTGGCTGTAAATGGGTGTATAAAACCAAGCATAAGGTCGATGGTAACATTGATCATCATAAGCCAAGGCTGGTCGCAAAGGGTTATGCACAGATGTATGGCATAGACTATGAGGAGACCTTTGCTCTAGTGGCAAAGATGACGATTATGAGAGCTATCATTGCAGTGGCTGCATCTAGAGGATGTATTATGCATCAAATGGATGTAGAGAATGCCTTCTTGAATGGTGAGTTGCAAGAGGAAGTGTATATGGATCAGCCACCTGGTTATGTCGATCCAGGTTACCCAGATTATGTATGCATAATTCTCAAAGCTTTGTATGGTTTGAAGCAGGGCTCTAGAGCATGGTATGACAGGATTGCCAAGTATCTTGTCAGTATTGGTTTTAGGAGATCTCATGTTGATCATTCACTCTAAGTACATTAGAGTGATATGGGAATTGTGATCATTACCATATATGTAGATGACCTTATTATTGTGGGTCACAATGCTATGGAGATTGACCATGTGAAGGGTCTTCTCAAACAGGGGTTTGAAATGAAAGATTTGGGCGAGTTGCACTACTTTCTTGGCATTGCGGTGATGAGGACTCTAGAGGGTGTATGGATTTCACAGAGATAGTATGCTCTGGACATGTTGTCAAAGTATGGTATGGCTGATTGTAAGCAAATTTCTATTCCCTTGGATGTGAATGCAAAGCTCAGTGCAGAGAAGGGTGATGTTCTTAAGGATGTCAAGATGTACAGGAAGATTGTGGGTAGTCTAATCTACCTAACTATCACGAGGACAGTCTTGAGCTACATAGTAGGCTTGGAGAGTCATTTCATGCAACTTCCAAGGAAGCCACATTTGGATGGAGTACGACGCACACTTCGGTATGTGCAAGGGACTCTTGACTACGCATTGTTATATGCAGTAGATGTGCCATTAGCATTTTATAGGTATACAGATGCAGATTGGGCAAGTAGCATTGTTGATAGGAGGTCTACGAGTGGCTTCATGTTCTCTTTTGGGGGTGTTGCTATTACTTGGAGCAGCAAAAAGCACCCTACGGTTGCTTTATCGAGCACAGAGGCCGAGTATAGAGGTGCAACAGTTGCGGCGTGCGAGGTAGCTTGGCTACGCACATTACTTGAGGACTTGGGAGTGCAAATGGACCAGAAGATTGTCATCCATTGTGACAACCTCAGCAGCATGCAGTTGGCTAGGAATCCAGTGTTCCATGCCACGACCAAGCACATAGAGGCCCATTACCACTACGTTCAAGAGCAAGTGTTGACGGGGCGACATCGACTTGGTCTACGTCAGCACAGAGGAGCAAATAGCGGATATCTTTACCAAGGCCCTCGGAGCTGAGAAGCTTCGACGTTTCTGGACTATGGTTGGACTCTGCGACATGCACAGCTCGAGGGGGAGTGTTGAGATGTCGAGCTCTACATCTTGAGCTCGCATCCACTACGGGTCTTGGACGCTTACGACATTTACTCAGTGGCGCATTAGGTGACCGGCACGGAGGATCTTTGCTAGTGATTCTACAGTTGGACTACACTTATAGTGCCAGCCTAGTACGCTTCTAGCGAGTTCACACTTAGTGACTGCATGTACATATGTGCTACTTTTGAGCTTTAGCACTTAGTCATTTTTGTACTCTCTTTTCTTAAGCAAAGAAGAAGAAGAAGCTTTCCATCTCTGTGTGCTTTGTGCTTGTCTTGTGTAGCTCTCTTGCACCCTCATTCTTTATAGGTGGCAGATAACATTTGGAGGGCTTACCATATCTTGCACGCAAGTGGTTAAATGGGAGTGTTTTTTCTTCCTTGGTTGTACGTTGCCCTAGTTACACATGATGAATATACATTTTCTCAGAAATTACCGACTATTGCATCCTTCAAACGAGGCCTTCTTCTCTGTATAAGAGACCCTATTTTCCATACTACTACCATTGAGCATGATTTGGCATGTCATGTTGCTAGTGCAGGTTTTGAGAGTATGCTTCTCTCTACTCTGGACATACCAGCGTGGCTTCACATATATGCATTAGCCAAGGAAAATCCCGCACTGGCTATTGATAAAGTCATAGAAATAAATGCCATTTTCCCCAAAATCACTAATGAGGATACCAGGGAAAGGAGGGAATGGTGGGAAGGATCACCTTCTACCATGAGAAGATTTATGGAGATGCATGGGAAGGAGCTTAGGAATGACCCTTTGGTGAGACAAAGGAAGAAGAGCATGTTGCAGGGTGCCCGCATGTTCACCCTCTCACCACCCTCTAGCCCCATGAGCAACCTAATACCTGAAGATTTGGATGAGGAGGAGCAAGCAGCAGAGTTAAGGAGGAATTTTCTATTACAAGGGCAGCGTTGGAAAAAGCCTCAAAACCTATGGAAACATATACTGACCCTTTCATGCCACATAGATGGTTGGAACCGATGTTACATGGCTCTCATTAGAATGTTTGGATTTTGGCAATTATGCCCTACTTGCCCCCATCAATGAGAAATTCCTACTTACCCTTCTGATTGATAAGGACAAAGAGGCAGCAAGAATTGGCCTGTAGAAAATCCTCATGATGAATTCTTCAAATATCATTGAGCCCTATCTTATTGAATGTCCCTTCACCATGGTGCAGGTTGAGACACAATGATGCCCCATCAATCTTGGGTGTGTCCTAGGAGTTAAAGGTGTTATATCCCTAATTGGGAGGGACCCTAGCTATACTACACAGCTACGGAACATTCACCACCCCTTCATCAAATGTGGTTGTGATCTCAATGGTGAAGGAGACCAATGCAGAGACGACAACGTTCTTTGGTTTGTTCATGCTCTATGGCTAATAATGTTTAAAGATGATTCATTTTTTTTAGATGATTCTTTGAAGAAGTCCACCCTCAAATTCCTGAAATGGGTGTCTACTGAAGGACAAGAAGGAATCAAAGCATTTCTCATTCACCATATGTATAGGGAAAGGCTCAAAGTATACATCAAATAAGCTGCCTTATTCCAACCAACCCCTCTTGATGCTCCAAATAATGAAATGGAAGCCTTCCTTTAAAAAGCTGTGTTGCCTACCACAAAGTCTAGCTCTGACTCTAGGCATGGCAAGAAAGGACGGGTTGACCAAGGTAAAGGTAGACCAAGGAAGGGTCGAAACCCGAGATACTTAACTCGACCACCTACTACCCCCCCTTGGAACCCAATATTCTCACCCTCTGAATCCTTTGCCAGTTATTCTTCTATTAGCCTACCTATGGCACTACCCCTACCCCTACTACTACTTCTCATGTTCGCTGTGCTATCACCCTAGGATGTGTCCCTAGTGCTAAGAATTGGATGTATTTCTAATGATTGCAGGATGTTATCAAGGATAAATTTGATAGATTTTTTCTGGTATCAAATCATCCATCCAAGTGTTGTACCTTCATGCAACTTAGCTACAGAAATGCCTTTATGGATGTAAGGTCTATCCATGCCTTTTTTGGCCTTTTTTTGTATGGACTAGATATTCCAACTAATGAGCTATGGGACAAACTATGTTTTGCTTGGTCCTTTATGGACCCTATTAAACTACAGATATGCAACACTAAGGAATTCTTTTCTACTACTGAAATACCTCCATGTCAGTGCAATGATGCTACACCCGGTTATTTGAGCATTCTAAAGCATGCACTATTTTTTGATCTCAAGTACATTGATGATCAAAATAAGAGAAGTATTTTCATGAAAGGGCTTAATCATATCCCTTCCCAACCTTTGTGCCAACAGATTGCCATAAATGAACTTTGGAAATGTTTTTTTAACATAATTAAGAGTGGCATTTTACCCCTACCTCCCCATCTTCAAGAAGATAGGATCAAAAATCTATAAATGGGCATACTGTGAAACTACACTGCAATCTAAACACTTTACAAAAATGATTGCCCGTATGGATCAACACATTGATGCCCTCAAAAGAAAATATTTTATTACACGTTTTGGATAAATCTGCCAATAACCCTGTCTTCATATGTCCAACCTTCATGACTCAAGAAGCCAAGAAGAGGCTAGCAAAAACTAATTTTCTACCCATTAATATGCCCCAAACTGACGTTTAGGCTAGCGGAATCTGATTTTTTGCCCATTTATATACCCCAAACTGACATTTTGCAAGCAATTGGTGATTTCCTCACCAAGTATCAATTAAAAAACCTCTCTTATTTACCCTACCTAATGGCTATTTATAATTAAAGCCCATAAAAATGCCTTTAGGTGGATCACATGAGGGTCTAATTGTTGTTTTTTGGAGGTTTCTTTGCTCTTAGCATGTATTCTCAGAACATGTATCCCATGCCTAAAAAACAGGGCACACTCACTCAACCAAAAAGCCCTGTTATGTTGCAATATCAAGCTACAATCTTAGTGGATTGTAGACTCGCTATATGAAGTTATCCTAAATCTACCAAGAAAAGTAACCTCTGTATTTTTAGCTGATGTCAAAAAATGCTATGAGAACATTCCCCATGAGGGCAACATCGGAATCATTACCATCATGACCTCCCTCATTAGCTATGTCTTTGATCAGCATGGACCTTTCATCTTATTTAAGAATTTTCCAAGTAATTGTACAAGTGAAAACTGGTCGTAGCAACCTTACAAACATCAGTTATCCTTTGACAAAAGACAAGTTGTAGAACTAAACTCCTGCCAATTAACAAGATGTACATCCAATGTAATAGAAAGGTCTACAGGTAGATTATTGGGATCCCCATGGGACTTGCATGCTCTCCCATTTGGTGTAACCTTTACCTATATGCATTGGAATACAATTACATTAGCTGAGTCCTAAAAGATAATCTTCATCGGCATCACCTTCTCCATCTCAAAACTCCCTTCAGGTTCTTTGATGATATTCTTTGGGTTAACAATGAGCAACCTAGGTATTTTACTATCACCAACCCCATTTATCCTCCTTGCCTCTCCATAGATGACAACAATACCATCTTTTTTGAAGGCAAAGGTATCAACACAACTTTCCTTAGCATGAAGATTGAAGTACATCATGGGAAACTGCATAAATCCAAGATAGACAAAATTATGGTCTCACAAAGTCATATTATGATCCACAGAGGCAGCAATAATCCGTCTAACTGGTCTCACAAAGTCATATTATCCCAAATCAAACCCATCATCTTTTGTAACCACTCTATAGAACAAGCCTGCGCTGATATAAAAACCTTTGTACAAGCCTTTTGTCTGAATGTCTTGAGAGAACTAGATTACGGAGAATCATTTGCAATACGTAGAAACCACAAACAATCTGCAATCATGTACAGACTTAAGAAAAGTCAACCTATGCCTCAAAGGGTGGGCACTAGGTTCCTAATGGGGGCCTAGTACCCCATTAGTGGACTCTCCTACAAACAATTGACCTATTGTAAAGAGGAGGGTTTTTCCTACACATACCCTGGATTTGTTTTCCTATGGAATCTAAGGCTTAAAGTGAGTGGCTTTAAACATCATAAGGGTGATACTTGTCTGCCAGATAGGAAGTATTACAAATCACCTTCACAAACTTCCATTATACCACTACCCTGGCATACATCCGTGCATGGCGGGTATTGAGTCATGACTATATCAATAAGGAGACCCTACCACCTCTCCCACGTTTCCTCTTACTCCCACCACCCCACTCTGCGTGAGTAAACCACTCTTGCCTACTTTTTCAAAGATGGAAAATTTACAGATCTATATGAAGGTTGCTATGTGGGATATTGAGAGCTTGAGTTTGCAAGACTTTGTGATTGGACCATACTTCCCTAACCAGCTCAATATGGAGCTTCTTGATCAAGTATGGGCAATTATCATAGGATTAATTCCCCTTTAAATTTCTTGCCTTAAGCGGACATTGATAACAAGTGTACTTCATTAATGACACCTGCCTATCACTTCTAACTCTTTTTTACTGTTGGCTGTGATGGTGGAAGGTAACATTTGGAGGACTTACCATATCTTGCATGCAAGTGGTTTAATGGGAGTATTTTGTCTTCCTTGATTGTACATTGCCCCAGTTACACATGATGAATATGCATTTTCAGGACGTTTTTATCTATGGATGATTGTCTATTTTATGCTCTGATGGTTGAATTCATCCCACACACACACACACGCGTGTGCGTGCATGCATGTGCACACACACACACACACACATGCGTGCACGCGTGCACACACACACATACATCTACGACAGAACTCTTAAGAGCTATTAGTTCAAGATAAATTTTTCAAATAACTTAAAGATTATGCATTCCTTTAAACGATTGGTCAAAGATCTTGTCTAGGTCTTCCCTCAGAGACTGAACAGTTGATGACCCTAACAACAACGCTTCAATAGTCATGGCATCTATTGTACATCCTTGCAGCTCATGATGTCAAGTGCAACCAATAAGAAAAAGCATGCCCAAGCCAGCAGAATGCACACTATTTTCCCTGTTGTGTGCATCTTGGTTAACAATACACGGGCTTTACATACAACGCTCCCAATTAACTAGCTTTAAAATGCAAGAATGCAATTATACATAGATTTACTACTAGTACCATAAATAACAAAACAAGCAACAACTATCACAAATATACATAAGGACCAACAGTTCATATTTAAAATCACTAAAGGGTGAGTCAGCTTTGTCAGATGACTGGTAGAGGAAAACTACCCCATTACCACACATGCAATCCTGTAATTATTTTTTCAAGCTTTTTCTATTCACCATACCCTGCACTTCTATACCCAATTATACATACAATGATCTATCCCTATGTAAATAAATTTTCACTTGTGTATCTTGAAGAGAATTAGAGCTACCTTTATCAAGAAAGCAGGACAACAGAACATTAGAAGACCAAATTCATTAACAAAACGCGCTCAAAATTAATTCCTACAGCTCACAAGAAAAGCTCTAAGCTAAAGATAAATCCACCTCCACTAAATGCACAAAAAATTCTGTTATGAGGTAGTAACAAGGTTCTAAAGTTCCCACACTAAAGAAAATCTCAAAACCAAACATAGACTATCAATGAGATATGGCATCTTTTGTCAAGTTGCGAGGCCACTGTCACATCAACACCCATGAATTAAAAAAAAAATGATATCAAAATAGAAATAGCAAAAGAAGAAAACAATTCTTGTTCACAGTAGAAGGGACTAAGTATGAACCATAATGTTCAACGTAAATAAACCACCAATTGCACTACAATTTATAAACCTATAGTTGCACCATACACAACACAAACTACTAATGTAAAATTGGCACTACATGAAAGAATCTGTAAATTCACATTGTAGAACACATGAGATGCCTCCAATAGGAGTTTGAAACCAACGATGCAAATGAGGAAGAGTGATGATAGTTCATTTCATACCATCCTTTACCCTCCAGAGTCCACTACACGATTCAATGTCCGAGTCCACTACACGATTCAATGTCCATGTACAAACTCAATCTTCAAGCCTGATTAATTGATGGAACACGATCACCATCCCCTAAAATTTGGATAATAAAAGGAGAGGATGTCAGCATCAAAATGCTAGACAAGTAATCCAAGCATATGACATAAAACCAAACAGATAAAACAAAAAATAGGGATTGGAACGAAAACAAGTGTGCTCGTGTTTATAAATTTCTATGCTCATAGATGCAGAGTCTCAGCGGGTAAGAAAACAAGGTTCAAGATGAAAGGGAGAAGGTTTTCATGCTTCCTTGTCATCTAACTATGGAAACACTTTGTTATGCATATCTGGTTACCACTTTTCTACTGGTGACAGTGGATCAGCCACAAAAACCACCATGGAAATATCTCTGAAGTGAATTTTATATGGCTACTCAGTCCAGATAACTATCCAAAACCTTTGCTTGCAAGCTTGAATGAGTCTATTCTCGGTACAATAAAGGTAATTTCCAACTTCTGTCATTTACATGTTGCACCTGTCAAAAGTTTTTTCTTGTAAATTTTTCTTAGCTACATACCCTTTGTAGGCCAAGCTTTGGCAGGTTGGACTAAAGGGAAGAAATTCTTTTTGGATTTTCCAAACTGAAGGCAAAAGTGACGTGGTCACATTATATGAGTTTTTTTTCCAAGACAAAGATCCTTCTATTAGTTAATGAAACCGCTTATAGGGCTACAACCTCCTCTACGAGAGAGGGCTACAACAATCATGAAGGGGAGACTCTTCCAATGAAAAAACAACATATGTACAATAAGGCTAGATCAAGAGATGGGAGGGGGGAAAATCCACACAGGTGGACGTTAGTGCCATCTGAGCACACCCTAGACCATGGTGAAAAAAATTCCCAGGACGCTAGAGTCGAAGGAAAGCCTCTATGCACTTATGCATGCGGTCAGAACTGCCCTGGAGTCTCTCGAAATTTCCTCTGAAAGTATGGACCAGCTCTAGCCAAAGATCCTGAACAATCTCTGCTGGTGGTACACAGCGAGCCTTGAAGATGCGGAAGCAATGGGCCTGCTAAATGAACCAGAGTGTCAGGCCACTAATGAGCTCCTAGCACTCCTCTCTCTCACTGCAGCACTCCAGTGGAGTAAATTGTGTAGCAGGCTGGAATGTAGGTCGACCCCCCTCACTACAAGAGGTTGTGTGCTCGTGTGACGCTTTTAATGACGGAAATACAATGGGTTTTTAAAACCCCCGGTGTCGCTATGAGAGTCGATACGAGGACGTCGCTAAACACGTCGCTATGGGAGTCGCTATAAGTGTCACTATAAACGTCGCTACGAGCTAGATGCTAAAGTATTTGAAATTGCTTCGTCTTTTAAAGTCGGAAAATTTGAGCATGTTTTCTTTGTGCTAGATGAAGGTGACGGAGGCTCCAGTGCAGGTAGTAGTAGTCCTTATGGAATGACATGAACAGACTGGAGTTTGCAACGACTATAGCAACGCTACAGGGCCATCAATAGAGACGCTTATAGAGATGCTGCAGAGCCTTATTTAGCGACAGTCATAGGGACGCCCGAGATGAAAATTTTTTGGTGGCACAACCGTATTGAATGTTTCATTTGTCTATTTACCTTTGAAAAAAAGTGCAAAGGTAAATATAGACCCAAAATCGTCACCCACAAGACAATATAATCATTAACTCCATCATCCATAGTACATATTGTTTGCAAAATAACGATACCAAAATGACAAGCGTAAATTGATGAAAGTAAATCAATGACAATTGTACACATAGGCAAAATCACTTGATTTTTTATCTTTGCAAATGTAATAGTTACAAACCATTGTCATTATTTAAAAAATATACATGGTTTTCAAAAAGACATATAAATGTCATCTCATGATACATAATCTATGACAAAAAGAAACTAATGCTATCTAGCTATGGCTAAACTGACGTCGTCTATCAGACGTCTCATCGCGTCAAAGTACCGTATCTGTCGAATTCTGCAAAAAAAAATAATAAGATAGTTTTTTGTAAGGGTAAACATATAGCTCTTAGGTCAGTCCATTTCTTAGTTGAATCCACCTCAAGAAAACCAGAATCTCATCTACACACAGTAGCGTTGCGACCCTCCATGATTATCTTGAACTATTGCACGTCGAACAAGTCGACCAAAAATCCTCTATAATCGATCCTCAAAATCTCATATAGCATGCCGAAGTAAGTGAGTTCCACCACCACAAGTTTTGCATCAAGGACCATCGTCAACTAGACTGTTCAAATTTTTCCATGATTCCACAATGTAATAGGACTAGTCTTTGAAGTTCTTAAAGTCGAAAAGAATGTAGCTGGGCATATTTTTTCTTAGCACGATTTGAAAGATTGTTGAATAGTCTATTAAATAGAGCTTATACGAATGAGTTGAGATATTAAGAGAGAACATATATTCTTTTTTTTAAATAATACACTAAAGACGGATTTGATAAAGATTAATGAATAACAGATAGTCTGTTTATGAACAGTAAAATTGAGATTTTTATTAATATTAATATTTTATATTTATGTGTTTTAGCTTAAAATGCATGGGTAGGCTTAAAATAAGTTGTAAAAGTAGTGGAGACCCAAAAATAGAGGTTTTATGAGTTGCGACCTAAAAGTTGCGTTTTTAGCCAAATAGAGATGTTTTTTGCAATTCTGTCTGCGCAGCCTTGTAGACCAGACCTATTCCCGTCGTTTTGAGTACCTGGATCGCTCTATTCTGAGTTTGTTTGTAAAAGTTATGATGAAAACAAACAGAAGGCAGCAGCAGTGTAATGTACACAGGGACAGACAAACCTACAACATCATACAGTTCTCCTTGCTATCAACCAAGAAGTGGATTGTTTCTTCATGGTAGAGTATGACAATTGAGATTATGAAGGTATATAATTATGTTTTTTTACTTTGATTATCATGTTGAATTGGTTGCACGAGTATGTTCTTTTGGCTATTTTGTAGGCGATGCAGAAATCAATGTGTGAAACAGGATCTGTGCAAAGTGTCATGATAGAAATCTAACCTTTACGGATCTCTTAGCGATCACGTTCTTATATTATTCTCGCAGGTATACTTGGTACGAAAATCGTGCAGGCTTTTCGAGGAAAAGAAGGATAAAAGCACGACGGGTGATGCGTTTGGGGATCATTCACCGATCTCTTCTTCTGCGAGTGCGAGTGCGAGTGCGAGTGAGAGTGAGAGTGAGAGTGAGAGTGCGAGTGCGAGTGCGAGTGAGACGCTGCATGCAAGCGAACTGAAGCTCGGGGGTGGTCGGGAGGTTCGAGCTCCGTACAATGGAGTGCGCCCATATATTTTTCTCCTCTGTTATATCAAAACTCTACAAAGATTCATCAATACAAAGATCTCTTCCTCTATCTTTTTCTATCGATCTCTATTATTCCGTTCCCGTGACACACAATCTTGAGTAAAACGCTTTTTCTCGATCCATTTCACCCTAAAATGTCGACCTTTACACCATGATGTTGTGTATGACTTATACTACAACCAACAAAGATTATAAGTGGCCGTTCAAACATCTAGAAAGTTACTAGTCGTACATTGCAAACTTACCTTGGTCGCGCAACCCCTAGAGTACTCCCACTCTTCCTCAGTCACTTCTTCATTGAAATGTTGTGCGCTTTTCAATTGGTTATGCAACCATCTTAAGCTCATGAATGTTGGTAGGCTCTCTAGACCCGTCGAAGAGTGCATTGGTGGTCGTCTTCCCCGTCTCCACTTGATTCGTGCCCTTTGTCGCTCTTGCTTTGCATCCTCATATTGTGAAATCCACTTCTGCATGACTGGATTGTGAAGCATGCAAAATAGGTTGATTTTAGCCTCTAGATCTTCCGTCATCTTCTTCTCAACACCGAGATTGCACATAACAATTCCAGATATGCGCTCATCATCTATGGTTCGCCATAGCGTGTCCTGAGATTTATCAAATCCGTCTAGCCACTCTCCAATGTACACTAGGGACTCTGATACCAGCCAACCTTCTGCCATGCTACCCTCCGGACGTGTCTTCTGATGCACATATCCCTTGAGCGTTTTCATGAAACGTTCTAAAATAACATGCATCTCAAATGTACTGTGCTAGCTATTTCCACCTCATCAACTATGTGAACAAGTAGATGCACCTGAATGGTTAGCATGGTAGTAGGAAAATGTTTCTCAAACATCCACACAATCTCCACAGCGTTTAGTTTGGCAAATGGTATGGATTCTACGTTGATCTCCTTTTGTGAGATCTATTGCACCAACTTTGCAAGTTTGTAGATTGTGTTACGAACGTCAAGAGACAAACATCTCTCAATGGCAACCGGTAAAATAAACTGCAAAACACGTGCAGCAATGATATTAAACTCCACACACAAATTTGTTACACAATTCCTAGTATGATATACTTCACTATGAAAATACCTGACACATTTTATGCCAGTCGTGTGACTTCAAACCGATAAGCTTTCCTTCTTTAGTAAACCACGTTCGGAGCGAGTGCATTACGCCAGTGGGGGTCCGCAAAGATCGAACGGTCTCTTTTACTTTGCATTCTTGGGCTCCTGTGAAAATCCATGGTGCTTTAGGGAGTTTTATCGATCCATTGGACGCTGTTTGCGGCCAATATTGATCCATACGATCCACATTTCTAAGGTCAACTCTGGCTCCCAAAGTATCTTTCTTGCCGGTCAGATGGTCCCATAGTAGATTACCCATATTCTTGAATATGTGCATTGGATTGAGCAAGTGATTGATCATGAGTCGGGGCCAGTATGGTAACTCGTACCATAGAGATAGTCTCTTCATTCATAGGGGCAATCCGTCATCACACATCTCCTTCTGTTCTAACCATGCTTGTGCAGACATCCTCGGTGGCTCTCTTCCCAAAAAGCCGTCGCGCAACACATGATTCTCTGGAAGATACGCTTGATGACCTTCGTAGATTTTCTTCCTACGTGCATTCAGTCTAGGTCCACATGTGACACATGCTCTGTAGCCGTTTGTTTGAAGCCCTGCATGTATACACATGATAAAAGATCAGCTTGAGAAAAACCAAGATTTATAGTGTCTGAGTGAGGAGTGTAAATAGATCACCTGAGCATCCTGTTAGTCTGGGATAGTCATGCATGATCCACATTAGAATGCCTGTGATCAAAGCATTCGGTCGACCTGTGTGTCGGCTCATATCCACCACTTCTATGCCAATCCACAATTGTTGTAGCTCTTCCAATAGTGGATGAAGATACACATCCATAGTCTTCACTTTATATCGCCTCGGCACAATCAAGCTTAGCCATAGGTGCCCCTTCTTTGTAGTCAACCACGGGGGAATAATGTAGTTGACGATGACAACGGGCCATACACTGTAAGATGTTGATCTTTGACCAAATGGATTTACGCCATCCATAGCCAGGCCTAAGCGCAAATTTTGAGCTTCCTTGGCAAAATCCAACCATGTTTCATCTATATGTTTCCAGGATACACAATCTGCAGAAATCTGTAGCACACCATCCGAAGATTTATTCTCCTCATGCCATGATGCTAGGGCGGCTATGGACTTACATTCGAAGAAATGCTTGATGAGAGGAAGCAGAGGAAAATGTCACAAAACCTTTTGCGGAGCTTTTGTTCTGTGGAGATCTACTCGATATCTTTCGGAATCACATTTCGGAAACTTCTCCATGTCTATGTATTCCCCTATGAAAAGAATGCAGTCATTAGGACAAGCATGGATCGAATTGTAAACCATCCCCAAGTATCGCAAAATCTTTCTTACTTCCTTGCACGAATCTGGCATCACATTATCAGTTGGTAGTATGTGCTCTTTGAGCAATCTACACAACATAAAAATACACTACAATTGTGTAAAAATCTATCAGATCATTATAAATTTAGAGTTTTTTTAAAGTAAACTAATTGTAATAGATCACCTGAAAAGCGTTGTGACGCTAGTGTCACTCCATCTAAACTTTGTCTGCATGTTGAGAAGAACCAAGAGCGCTCTCAATCTAGACACACGTGCTCCATTATACAATGGTGTATCGGCTTCACTTTTCATATCATCATAGACAAGCCTTTCTGAATCCATGATCGTCTCAATCATTTCATCAATCTCGGGCTCAAACATCGCCTCGTTGGGAATGTGGTCTGCATGATCATCCCCCGAGCTTTCAGAGGCTACATCTTGTGGCCTCACATATGCTGCTGGACCAAAGCGCATGCGAACATGTCTATTGGGTTGCAAGATTACTGCCTGTTGGCCAATGTCAGAGTCCAACGAGTTATAATTTGAAACAACTCGATCTCTAATATATGTTTTGAACTCGCCAAATTCACGAACGTGCTACAAAGAAACCCCTCTTGTCCGTCGCACAGTATGCTTGCAATGATTACAAGGACATAAGATCCTCGTTGAGAGATAGGTGTTTCGGTTGGACGGCCCCACATCCTCATCGCTACTCATAATGAGGGTTAAAATCTTATAACCTGGACAAAAAATTTAATCTTCTATTGGCATTCTTCGTCTTTTATCTCTCTCTCTCTCTCTCTCTCTCTCTCTCTCTCTCTCTATCTCTCTCTCTATCTCTTTGTTCACAGTTTAAACTACCTCACATTCTCTAGTCATGTCCAATCCCCACATACCTTGGTCTAGAGGTGCACGGAGATTAGAACCACCGGGTTATAATCTCGTCTTTATTTGTCAATGCCTATATTTATGGCTACAAGAAATCTACACACCCACGTCTACATGATACTGCATGTAGTGGAAAAAACCCCTTTGCCTCTTCTCTAGCTGTAGCATTTCATAGCATCTTAATATCTTTTCACAGTAGATCTTTGTTTGTAGCATGCAGGTACGCCATTCTTGCAATGTAGCTGATGTCTGATCAAGGCACTTAATTCTTACTCTAGATTTGACGGGATGTGGTGTGTGTGTGTGTGTGTGTGTGTGTGTCTGTGTTTGTGACCCTTGGAATCGTCATCTTGCATCACTAATTTCTATGTAGGCTCAATTTTCTCTTCCATTAGCTGAACATGACGGCTTATTGTATGGTAGGAGCAGTCGAACATGCAGCTGGAATTGCTCGTCCGCATGGACTGTCGAGGCTATGAGCGCAGGAAGTTTTCTCACCATTTCTTCCAAGCGTCGACGGCTCTTTGAGTTGCGCCTACACGAAAATCTAAATCTAACCTTATCTTAAACGATAAAAAGAAGAAAAGGGTATAACCTTTCTATCACCCAAGTGTGGTAGATTGGTTATGCAAATTCCCTCTTCAATAACAGGTAAATAACGTAAATAAACCTAAATCTAATCTAATATAACGTAAATAAACTTAAATTAATAAACCTAAATCTAATCTAATATAACGTAAATCTAAGTCTAACGTAAATAAACATAAATCTAATCAAACGTAAATCTAGAAAAAAATAAACCTAAATCTAATCTAATTTAACTTAAATAAACCTAAATCTAATTTAACGTAAGTCTACATCTAACCTAATATTTAACGTCTTTTGGGATAGTTTCCTACAACGTTAAAACTCTCTTCTTCTTGTGTGTGTGTGTGTGTGTGTGCCAATAAAAAGAGAAAAATGGTATAACCTTTCTATCACCCAAGTGTGGTAAATTGGTTATGCCATTTTCCTCTTGAATAACAGGTCTTGAGTTCATCTCCTCGTCGGCTAGATTTTTAGGTCTCTTTAATTAGTTTCCTACGATGTTAAATTAAACTCTCTTCTTCTCGGGTGTGTGTGTGGGTTTGTGTGCATGCCAATAAAAAAAGGAGAAAAATGGTAAAACTTTTCTATCACCGAAGTGTGATAGTTTGGTTATGCCATTTCCCTCATGAATAACAGGTCTTGAGTTCAACTCCTGTCGACTAGATCTTTAAGGTCTCTTGGGATAGTTTCCTATGATGGTAAGACTCTCTTCTTCTTCTTCTTCTTCTTCTCTCTCTCTCTCTCTCTCTCTCTCTCTCTCTCTCTCTCTCTCTCTCTCTCTCTCTTTTCCTCTCTCAATGTGTGTGTGCATTATTTGTTTATGCATGTGTGTGTGCATTTTTGGTTTATGCATGCTCTCTCTCTTTCTCTTTTCCTCTCTCAATGTGTGTGTGCATTCTTTGTTTATGCATGTGTGTGTGCAGTTTTGCTTTATGCATGCTCTCTCTCTCTCTCTTTTCCTCTCTCAATGTGTGTGTGCATTCTTTGTTTATGCATGTATGTGTGCGTTTTTTGTTTATGCTTGTGCTCTCTCTCTCTCTCTCTATCTCAAAAACACAATGTGTGTGTGTGTGAGAGAGAGAGAGAGGGAGAGAGAAAGAGGGGAAGGGAACATGAGAGTGAGGAGAGGGAGGAGCATACCTGGATCTCCTTCCTCTCCTTGTGTGTGTGTGGAGAAGAAAGTGAGAGAGAGAGGGAGAGCGTTACCTTGCTTGCTTGAGCACGCGCCGAAAACTTAGGTTTGAGATTTGAGTTTTTGAACGCTCTCGGTTATTTCTTTTAGCCCTGGTGGTGTCCCTATAGGCGTCACTATGCTAGTTGTAGCATAGCGACGCCTATAGCGATGCTTATAGCGACGCGGTTGTTTTTCATGTTTGAGCGTTGCACTACAAGCGTTGCTACTATTAAGTACGTCTTGTAGTGCCTGCATCACGACCATGCTGCTGGTGGAAGATAGCTCAAACTGAAGTGCCGAGCCCGTGAGAGTGGACCTAGCAGGTGACCCCCAAGTGTACTACCGAGTAGTGCAAAGAGCTTGCATAGCGGCAAGATAGGAAGCCACATGTACTGTGCTAGAGGACAGTCCCAGAGAGAGTGACGTTGAGTCTCCACAAGATGGTCGCAAGCTGCACATGCGATTGAGAGACCACTTTGTACAAGCCAGCTTCCAACTGTTGTAGCTCTGTGTGCAACCAGCCACTAGAAGAAAGTGACTTGTCTTGGCTGTATGGAGTTCCACAACCTCTCCCAAAAAGCTGCCAAGAACTCAGCTAAGAGACCCTCATCCTGCCAATGAGGTGCTGCAACAGGACGAGGCTCTTCTTGTGCTGCCAATATGTGATGTCCCAAACAATGTTTTGAAACAAAGGGACACCTTGATGGTCTATAGAGGAAAATGGGTCCCTCCACAACCACTCTCCAGGATCCCATTGTACTCATGCCAATGGACAGCTCTTCCAAGCCCACAGTCTGTAGTGGCCAATCTCAAGAGCTGTTGGGTTGGGATCTATGACACAAGTCCTCCCACAGATGCCCACCACACAAATCCTCTGAAAAAAACACTCTTCCACATGAGAAGTCTCAACTACAACTCGATGTAAGCGTCCCTCACCCTATACCTCAAAAAATAGGGAGGGTACAGTCTCTGAGCAAGCCCAAACTAAGATGAGAACCTCCAGTTGTGTGAAGGATCCTATCCACCTGGGTGCTGCTGACTCGAGAGGTGTGAGCCACTGAGCTGGTTCTGCCTCTAAGATGACTTGACACATGCTCTGCAACCCTCCCATGCCCTATAGGTGAATGCCCTGAAGCTCCTCTGACAAGCCTAAAAACTTTAACCAGTCACCTAGAGAGCATGTTGAACCCTTTGCCATGGGACCCCATGAAACATGAGACTGACTACCCACCAAGTGGCCTCTCTGAGTGCTAACCATGGGGTTCCAAACAAGAGGCTATCTCAGGTGCTCCTCCGTGCAAGTAGGCTGGCGTTTCTCTAGGCCTCTCCGTTGTTGCTCCCAAGAATAAAGTAGACTCATAGAGAAGTGGTCCTCTAGTCTCCTACTTAAGCCAACTCTACGCATCTCTGTGAAAATCCATCGAGTCGAGGGTCGCCATGGGCCTCGAGCCTAAGGCACCCTAGCACAAAGCCGCTGAAGCAAGAACTCCTTCCAAGGCTCCTCACCTGGAAGAAGTCCTCTGATGATGAGCTTCCCAAGAAGGTCTTTGCTCTGCTGTGCTGGGTGTATGATCCCCAACCCTCCTTGAGAACAAGGAAGAATGATGACATGCCATGCCACTTTGGCCTAAGATATCTGAGTGTCACACCCTGACCAAAGAAAGTTCCTGACCAAGATAATACAAGAACTCAAGAAGATCCAACAAGAATTGATCTACCACATAGTAGCCAACAACACCTGGTTGTCCACTACAAGTCTGCCTGCCTAATAACATTATGCGGAGCTCCAATTTAACAACTTCCTCCTGATAGATAGGAGGAGGGGAGAAATCTGCTGCTGCGGAGACAAGTCCAAGCCAATCTCACAGCCCAAGTATCGAAATGAAGTCCTTAGAGGAATCCACCTAAAACCCTCCCCTGGCATCCAATCTGGGTAGGAGGACTACCAACCGAGGAAGACACATTTTTTCTCCAATTGATGTGTGCACTAGATGCACAACAAAAACTCTCAAGAGCCTTCTCACACCTGTGTAGGTTGGCCTCCTAGCCAGCCAAGTAGTACAAGGCACAATTGTATGCAAACTCAGCGTCTTGTAGCTCATCTCCCCGAATAGGGAGCACTAAGCCGCGTAAACCAACGTGTTGTGAAACCATAAACCTGCTCGTCACCTCATCATAGAACAGAAAGAGGAAAGGGCAAGAGGGAAGCCCTGTCTGATCAACCATGTGAGCATGAAGAGATCACCTCTACCTCCTGTGCTAAAAGCACATGACTGCATGCCCGTCTGTACAAAGCTGACACCCCTGGGATCCAAGCATCTGAGAAGCCCATCTTGCGTAGAGTGCCCTCTAGAAAATCCCAGTTTTCATAGGCCTTCTCAAATCAAGAAGAAGAATCACCAAATCCTTGGCTAGAGCCTTGTGAGAGCAAAAGCCTCCCAAATAGTAAAGATGTTGTCAAGGATACTACACTTCTTGACAAAACCTGTCTGAGTCACATGTATAAGGCTCTCTAGAAGTGGATAAATTCTCAAACTCAGAGCCTTGGCAAGAATCTGTAGGTTTAGTTGAGGATGGTGATGGGGCACCACTATTGAATCTCATTCAAGCAGCCATCCTCCTTGGGAATGAGGTAAATCAGGCCATCACTCATGCTATCGGGCATCTCACCTGTGTGCAAAATGTATTGAAAAGCACTACAAAGATCTGAGATAAGAAAGTCCTAGTACTCCAAGAAGAAGCTCGGGGTCAAGCCATCCTCACATGACAGCTACCATGGGGAAGTGCACTAAGTGCCGTGTGCAGCTCCTCTAGCTGATGAGGAAACTCAAGCCTCTGACACATCTCGTTAGTCAAAAGACAAGGCATCTGTGCCCACACTTTCTCTCTGCATGTATCCTAACGCTTTGACTTGGGCTCTGCAGATAGTAGATCACAGTAAAAGGTAGTAGCAACTACACGCATGTCCTCTTGCTTTGAAGCAACTAACCCATCGAGCCTCCTCACTTGCCTGATCTTGGCATGCGTATGCTGAGGTCCCACTACCTCAAAGAAAGTGCCTATCACTCTCAGCTCGTAGGTGCGCTAAGATGCCTGATGATGGAAAGCCAACTCATTGCACCTCTCCTTTGTATGACGACCTCCTAGAGAGCCTACTGTAATTGCTTCTTCAACCAAGGACTGTCTAGATGCTGCTCCTGCATCCTTTGCAAGGAAGCAACACCCCCGTCGGAGGGGTTGCACCTCCTCTCTCGCTGCAGCCACACGAGCCGCAGACTCCTAAAGAAAGAGCCGACTAAGCTGAGCAAGTCCTGAGGCCACTCTATCAACAGAAGAGTCATGTGCATCTAAGCTCTTTGTCCAAAGATCCTCTACTCGCTCTTCTCTGAGCACAGAGTCTAGAAAGACCCTCTTTTGGAAGCATAGCATCGTGCTCCCCCTCCTCTGCCTATCAGTCACTAGCGAGGATAATTGGTGCATGGTCTGAAAAGGCACTACAAGAGGTTGTGTGCTCTTGTGACGCTTTTAGTGATGGAAATACACTGGGTTTTTATAACCCTCGGCGTTGCTAAGAGAATCGCTATGAGCGTCGATATGGGGACGTCGCTATCAGTATCGCTTTGGCAATCGCTATATTCGTCTCTATAAATATTGCTATATAGCGGCGCTTATAGCAACGATTATAGCGACGCTGCAGAGCCATCTATAGTGATGCTTTTAGTGATGCTGCAGAGCCTTATATAGCGACGTTCATAGCGATGCCCGAGAGGAAATTTTTTTGGTGGCAGGGCGTTGAATGCCGTGCCACCCATCAACCATATTGAATGTTTCATTAATTGATTCACCTTTGTAAAAAAGTGCAAAGGTAAATATAGACCCAAAATAGTCACCCACAAGACAATATAACCATTAACTCCATCATCCATAGTACGTATTGTTTGCAAAATAAAGATACAAAACTGCCAAGTGTGAATTGATGAAAGTAAATCAATGACAATTGTACACATAGGCAAAGCACTTGATTGTTAAACTTTGCAAATGTAATAGTTACAAACCATTGTCATTATTTAAAAAATATACATGGTTTTCAAAAAGACGTATAAAAGTCGTCTCATGATACATAAGCTATGACAAAAAGAAACTAATGCTATCTAGCTATGGCTAAACTGACGTCATCTAATCAGAGATCTCATCGCGTCCAAGCGGCATAACTGTCGGATTCTGCAAAAAAAACAATAAGAGAGCTTTTTGTAAGTATAAACATATAGCGACGTTTATAAAACAATACAACAAATAGAAAAGAATAAGCCCTAATACTAACCATGCCTTCGCGAGAACTCAGGATGTCTATACGGGCGTTTAAGCCCTTCCTGCCTACGTAATCACGCTTGTACAGTGTGGGATCACGTCCTGTAAACGACCACTATCAAAACATACAAAGAATCCATTATGTTAGAATATAAAAATCCATAAACCCTAAACTATCAAACATAGAGAGCAATACAAAAACACTTACAAAATCGGCCTCAAATGATGCCCACCCACCGCTCCCCAAGTGGTGTGAGCTCCCTGCCTCTACTCGCGCTCTGGCTACCTCCTTTTGTTGCTTCCACTTGTCGGGATTCTCCAATCTTCTTTGGCTAGTCAATTTGGTCTATTCCACCCATGCTTGATTTCTTTTTGCACTTTGGAACGCTTGTGCTTGCAGTATTTGCGCATTCGAACCTTCATCACGTCTTCATTGAAGCGGTCATCCCGTGTTGGAACGGGAAACTCGTCATGAAGCATGTTGATGACTCTGTCTTTTAAATCATTCGATACTTCACTCCAGGTGTTTAGTATGTAGTGTCTAAACACCTGAGAGGAAAGACTGCACATGCACAAAATCACCTTCTTGCCTTCATCATCCAAGATCATGCCGCCGTTGAAGTCGACGGAGTAAGGCAAGCCCTCTCGTCGCTGACGCGTGAACCTGGGTGTCCTGGCACGGGTCTCTAGCGGCATGTCAACGGGGGTATGGACGTCTGGTGTCTCCGCTGGAGTCGGAGCCTCCAAGCGAGGAGTGTCCACTGGAGTGACTCCTAGAGGAGTACCTAGTGGTGTGTACGTGCGGGGAACGACAATTAGCCGCACAAAACCCAGTGTCGATGGAGATGCCATGGCTAGTGTCGGGACGGGAAAATAAGGGGAGGGTAAAGAGCCTCGTCGAACACGAAGTGGTGTCGAAGCATCGGTGGTGGCATCCCCACAACAACCACCATTGCCACCACTAGAGCGGCGGCACCTAGACGAGTGGAAGATTGTCTCGTTGACATCGAAGCTTCGGAGCGTGTTGAATGCTCCAAAACAAAGGGAGATGCAAATGGAGTAGGAACACGTGATGGGGCAATCCATCATCACACAGCTCCTTCTGCTCTAACCATGCTTGTGCAGACATCCTCGGTGACTCTCTTCCCAAAAATCCATCACGTAATACATGATTCTCTGGAAAATATGCTTGATGACCTTCATAGATTTACTTCTTCAATGAGGGCGCCCTACGTGCATTCAGTTTAGGTCCACATGTGACACATGCTCTGTATCCGCTTGTTTGAAGCCCTGCATGTATACACATGATAATAGGTCAGCTTGAGAAAAACAAAGATTTATAGTGTCTGAGTGAGGAGTGTAAATAGATCACCTGAGCATTCTGTTAGTCCGGGATAGTCATGCATGGTCCACATTAGAATGCCTCTGATCAAAGCATTCCATCGACCTGTGTGTCGCTCATGTCCACCACTTCTATGCCAACCCATAATTGTTGTAGCTCTTCCAATAGTGGACGAAGATACACATCCATATTCTTCACTTTATATTGCCCCGGCATAATCAAGCTTAGCCAAAAGTGCCCCTTCTTCGTAGTCAACCACGGGGGAATGTTGTAGTTGACGATGACAACGGGCCATACACTGTAAGATGTTGATCTTTGACCAAATGGATTTACGCCATCCATAGCCAGGCCTAAGTGCAAATTTTGAGCTTCCCTGGCCAAATCCGACCATGTTCCATCTATATGTTTCCAAGCTGCACAATCTGTAGGAATCCGTAGCACACCATCCAAAGATTTATTCTCCTCATGCCATGATGCTAGGGAGGCCATGGACTTACATTCGAGGAAATGATTGATGCGAGGAAGCAGAGAAAATGTCACAAAACCTTTTGCAAAATTTTTGTTCCGTGGATATCTCCTCTATATCTCTCGGAGTCACATTTCGGACACCTCTCCATGTCTATGTAGTCCCCTCTGAAAAGAATGCAGTCATGACGACAAGCGTGGATCAAATTGTAATCCATCCCCAAGTTTTGCAAAATCTTTCTTGCTTCCTCTCGGGAATCTGGCATCACATTTTCAGCTGGTACTATGTGCTCTTTGAGCAATCTACACAACATAAAAATACGGTACAATTGTGTAAAAATCTATCAGATCATTATACATTTAGAGTTTTATTAAAGTAAACTAATTGTAATAGATCACCTAAAAAGCGTTGTGATGCTAGTGTCACTCCATTCAAACTTTGCATGCATGTTGAGAAGAACCAGGAGCGCTTTCAATCTAGACACACGTGCTCCATTATACAATGGCGTGTCGGCTTCAGTTTTCATATCATCATAGATAAGCCTTTCTAAATCCATGATCGTCTCGATCATTTCATCAATCTCGGGCTCAAACATTGCCTCGTTGGGAATATGGTCTGCATGATCATCCCCCGAGGTTTTAGAGGCTACATCTTGTGGCCTCACATATGCTGCTTGACCAAAGTGCCTGCGAACACGTCTTTTGGGTTGCAAGATTGCTGCCTGTTGGCCAGAGTCAGAGTTCGACAAGTTATAATTGGCAACAAGTCAATCTTTGGTAGATGGATCTAACTCGCCAAATTCGCAAACGTGGCGCAAAGAAACGCGTGTTGTCCGTCGCACAACATGATTGCATTGATTACAAGGACATAAGATCCTCGTTGACGGCCCCACATCCTCGTCACTACTCATAATGAGGGAAAAAATCTTATAGCCTGAACAACAAATTTAATCTTCTATTGGCATTCTTCATCTTTCATCTCTCTCTCTCTCTCTCTCTCTCTCTCTCTCTCTCTCTCTCTCTCTCTCTCTCTCTTTGTTCACACTGTAAACTACCTCACATTCTCTAGTCATGTCCAATCCCCACAAACCTCGGTCTAGAGGTGCACAAAGATCAGAATCACCGAGTTATAATCGCGTCTTTATTGGTCAATGCCTATACTTGTGAGTACAAGAAATCACACACCCACGTCTACATGATCCCTTTGCCTCTTCTATAGCTGTAGCATTTCACAGCACCTTAACATCTTTTCACAGTAGATTTTTTCACCATTCGTCTAACTCTAATTTTTTTACCATAATCTCGAAGTTAGAGTGTAATATAAAAACTCAATCCAAAATCTTATCTTAAATCTAACCTAATTAAACATGTGGTGATTCGCTCAATTGAAGGGTAAAAGACATATCAATGGGGCTACTAGCTATGTAGATGTGAAAAGGACACCATGCATTGTGAATGATTTCATCTTCCCCACACACAATTTAGAGAGAGAGGGAGAAAGAAGAGATTGTGTGCACTATGTACATCATTTCAAAGGGCATCAGCCTTCAAGTGTCATTTCCCCTCTCTCTCTCTCGAACACTCTCAAACGCGTAGGCAATATAATCCTTTGGTGTACTCAAAATAAACCTTAATATAATCTAATCTAACTTAAATAAACCTAAATCTAATCTACGCAAATATAAATTTAGCCTTATCTTAAACGATAAAAAGAGGAAAGTGGTATAACCTTTCTACACCCAAGTGTGGTAGATTGGTTATGCCATTTCCCTCTTCAATAGCAGGTAAATAATGTAAATAAACCTAAATCTAATCTAATATAACGTAAATCTATATCTAACGTAAATAAAACATAAATAAATGTAAATCTAATCTAATATAACATAAATCTGAATTTAATTTAAATAAACCTTAATCTAATTAAACGTAAATCTAATTAAAAACAAACCTAAATTTAATCTAGTTTACCTCAAATAAACCTAAATCTAATTTAACGTAAGTCTACGTCTAACCTAATCTTTAACGTCTTTTGGGATAGTTTCCTATGACGTTAAAACTCTCTTCTTCTTGTGTGTGTGTGTGTGTGTGTGTGTGTGTGTGTGTGGGTGTGTGTGCCAATAAAAAGAGAAAAATGGTATAACCTTTCTATCACCCAAGTGTGGTAGATTGGTTATGCCATTTCCCTCTTGAATAACAGGTTTTGAGTTCAACTGCTAATAGGTTATATCTTTAGGTCTCTTTAATTAGTTTCCTACGCCGTTAAATTAAACTCTCTTCTTCTCGGGTGTGTGTGTGGGTGTGTGTGCAAGCCAATAAAAAAAGGAGAAAAATGGTATAACTTTTCTATCACCGAAGTGTGATAGATTGGTTATGCCATTTCCCTCATGAATAATAGGTCTTGAGTTCAACTCCTGTCAACTAGATATTTAAGGTCTCTTGGGATAGTTTCCTACGATGTTAAGACTCTCTTCTTCTTCTTCTCTCTCTTTCTCTCTCTCTCTCTCTCTCTCTCTCTCTATCTCTCTTTGTTTTATATCTTTCACTTTCACTTTCTCTCTCTCTCTCTATCTCTCTCTCTCTCTCTTTTCCTCTCTGAATGTGTGTGTGCATTCTTTGTTTACGCATGTGTGTGTGCATTTTTGGTTTATGCATGCTCTCTCTCTCTCTTTTCCTCTCTCAATGTGTGTGTGCATTATTTGTTTATACATGTGTGTGTGTGTGTGTGTGTGTGTGTGTGTGTGTGTGTGTGTGTGTGTGTGTGTGTGTGTGTGAGAGAGAGAGAGAGAGAGAAGGAGAGAGAAAGAGGGGAAGGGAACATGAGAGTGAGGAGAGGGAAGGATCATACCTGGCTCTCCTTCCTCTCCTCCTTTGTGTGTGTGTGTGTGTGTGTGTGTGTGTGTGTGGAGAAGAAAGAGAGAGAGAGGGAGAACGCGCGTTACCGTGCTTGCTTGAGTGCGCGCTGAAAACTCAGATATGAGATCTAAGTTTTTGAATGCTCTCGGTTACTTTTTGTAGCCCTGACGGCGTCACTATAGGTGTCGCTATGAGCGTCGCTAAGTTAATTTAGCTTAGTGACGCCTATAGCGACACCATGATTTTTCACATTTGAGCGTTACAGTACGAGTGTCGTTTCTATTAAGTACCTCTTGTAGTGAGGAAGTCCCAGCCACAATGCCAAAAGTCCCTCCCAAGTCACAAAAGTGATCACTAGTGTAGAAGCGATCTATCTGCGATAGATTCATCTTGCTACTCGACGGTCCAACGAGAGAAGGCCAGGGTGTCAGGTGGCCTCACAAAGCTAGAATGTTGCCACACATCTGAAACCCACAAAGTCATACATAACATTAATTTCCTTGGAGTTCACAAATCTGCAAGAAAACACACAAGGATACACTAAGTGCTAGTTGAAATTATTGTGTGGTGTAGTTGAGTGGAGTCTTGTGGTGCACCTTACTAGCTCTCCTAGTTTGAAAATAGCATCCTTGACTTTCTTGTCCCGACATATACACATACTCACCAGCAGAATGAACTACAGTGTAAATCAAGGAAAGGGAAAGTGAGTGATAGTCATACACACAAACTATAGATAGAATAGGGAGTATGAAGATTACCTGAAGCATCTTGTGTCAATCATGGGACTTCAACCCATACAATTAAACGCTTCCACCATTCTTCACTTTTGTGAAATCTCCCTTTTACGACCTCATGTATTCTGTTGGTGTGCGAATAGAGGCATGCTACCCTTCACCTTGTCTAATTATTCTTTTGCTAGCATCCATGGTGCTTTATGAAGCACAATATTTCCATTTGGGGCACGCCGTGGAGTAGCAGAGACGGGGAGACGTTTTAAAAGACTCAAATCCTCCCTCACACCCAAAGAGTCCTTGCCAATAATGTGGTCCCATAGTGTTTGGGCTACATTCTTGTATATGTGCATGGGATCCAAGAGGTGTTGTATTTTTAAGTCCTTCCAATATGGAGGATTTCAAAATATTGAATACCTTGACATACCTTTGGGTGGAGGACACGGAGCCGAATTGTTGTTGTGGTGTTCCTCCCAAATGGTTGGCCAATCTTCCATTGTGAGCTTTAGAGGAGTCGTCCCATTTATTGGAGCCTTGTGCTTGTTATTCCCTTGGGGTAAGAAACGATGGTTGTTTGGATAGATTACCTTGCGTAAAGAATCGGGCCTCTCCATCACCAACGATGGCTTGCAAGTAGAACATGCACTGTGCCCCGATGTGGACAACCCTGCATACATGTCATATGGTTAGAGATAAGAGTGAACTAAAGTGAGATAAATGGAGAGAGGGAAAGAGGGAAAGAGAGATAGAGGAATCGGGGTTACCAGAAATCTCTCCAAGCCCAAAGTAATTGAGATTAGTCCACGTAAGGATTCCCCTCACTTGGGCCTCCCCTCCCCCCTTGCAAGTGAGACATCGCCAATAGGAATTCCTCTCCATAACTCCTCAATGAGGGGCTCGAGTTAAATGCC